>NC_143513.1:57236847-57410597 GCF_031878675.1 Megascapheus bottae | reverse complement strand
CTAATTTATAATTTGCAACATAATAAAACAAGTTGGCATTTGATTTATTATAGTGAAACTGTTTTGAGAAGTAATGATAACAACTCATTCTTTTAAAAATGCATATATCCACAGTGTAATTACAAAAAATCACAAATGAATACACAAATAATTACCATGTCCTTAAATTCTTTCATCTTTTAAGAGAAATTTTCCAACTTTGGTACTCAATCAGAATTCCCTAAACTCAATTTTGAATGGTTTCCAGTTTAATTTTCTTTTAAAGTGCTATGTTTTACCATCTGCAGTTTGTAGATCACATTTTGATATCATTAAAGTATAATGTATCCTACATTGGATGGAATCTTGCAATCACTGTCAGCCAAAAACTAGTTAAAAATAGCTACTGTTGTCATCATATGCAAAATGTTGGCAGATATGTCTAGTTGCAGACTAGCCAAACTATTATCTCCACATTCCAGACATTTCAAAATTAGGATAATTGAGGAAGAACAGAGCTCTGTCATTTAAAAATCACCTCATAAATCCCACAATAAAATTTATAAAACACTAGCTTTACAACTAGTAGCAGTGGCCTAGAAGTAAATCCTGATCAACAACAGAGCAATCATTGAAAAAGTGTACCACCAACCATACTATTCTTACTCCCATTCTGTAGGCTGTCTTCTCACCATAATAACTATATCTTCTGCCATGTGGAAACTTTTTACTTTAATACCATCCTTTTTCCATCTATTATATTCAGGAATTACTATGTCAATAAGTTCTAGTGCTTTTTTATTCTTTCCAATAGCAATTAAAACTTTTTGTGGTCAATAATTTGGACCATTGTGACTTTTACTATTCTATATATATGTGCTAAATATGAATTCAAGATCAGTATAATTACGCTACTAAAGAATCAATCTTCATCTTTGATTTTTACCATTATTACTTTTTATTTTATTTTTACTTAATTTAGTAGCGGTTAGTTTAATCAAATATGTTCTTTGATCTTGCATCAGTACCAATTGTGACTCTCAGTTCCAGTAAATACATTTTCCCAGAAGCAGCAAATGGATTAAAGATCAACTGTTAAATAAATCATTATAAAACCTTCTTTAAGACTTGAAGAGATAGGACTATGGTGCCACATCTCAGCAATATCTTATCTCAGTTTCATGCAAAGATCAAAGTTTGAAATAGTTCCCTGACAAAGTGCCTGACGTAGAAACACTTTGCTGTATGATAATTTCTAGAATAAAAATGAATTTTTGCTAGAAATAAAACTGTGAAGCAGTTGTCTTAAAAAAATTGTTCTTTTCCCATCAATATCCCAATGTCATTCTTTAAAGAAATAGAAGAGGCAATCCAAAATTTCATAGGGAATAATAAAAGACCCTGTATAGCAAAAACAATACTAGGGGAAAGAACAGCACAGGAGGAATTTCAATACCAAATTTTAGATTCTATAGCAGAGCTATAGTGACCAAAACAGCTTGGTACTGACACAAGAACAGGCCGGAAGACCAATGGAATAGAACTGAGGACCCAGATAATAACCCACAGACCTATGGCCACCTAATCTTTGATAAAGGAGCCAAGAAAATAGAATGAAAGAAAGAGAGCCTCTTCAATAAGTGGTGCTGGCAGAACTGGTTAAGCACCTGCAGAAAACTAAGGTTGGATCCTTCTTTGTCACACTGCAACAAGGTAACTCCAAATGGATCAAAGACCTCGAGCTAAAAGCAGATACATTGAAAACTTTACGAGAAGGAATAGGAGATACACCAGGTCTCCTTGGCACAGGTCAAAACTTACTTAATAAGGACCCAAAACACAACAAATCAGAGAAAGTCTGGATAAGAGAGACTGCATTAAATTGCAGAGCTTCTGTAGGGCAAAGGACATAGCTAGTAAATTAAATAGAAAGCTTACAGAATGGAAGAAGATCTTCACTAAACCATACAACAGACAAAGGCCCCCTATCCAAAAATATATCAATAGCTCAAAAAATTGAATCACTCCAAAACTAGTCTCCAAAGTAAAAACCATCCATTAAAAGATGGGCCAAACACTTAAAGAGTCTTCTCTGAAGAAGAAATAAGAATGGCCTATAGACACATGAAGAAATGCTCAACATCTCTGGCCATAAAAGAAATGCAAATAAAAGCAACTCTGAGATTCCACCTCACTCCAGTTAGAATGGCCAGGATCAATAAATCTAATAACAACAGATGTTGGAGGGGATGTGGCCAGGAGGGATCACTACTACACTGTTGGTGGGAATGCAAACTTGTTCAACCACTATGGAAAGCAGTATGGCAGTTCCTCAAAAGACTAAACATAAAGCTTTCCTATGACTCAGCAATTCCACTACTTGGCATTTACCAAATCATCCAGAAACAAGCACATACTAAAGCCACTAGCACAACAATGTTCATTGCCGCACTATTTACCATAGCAAAGATATGGAACCAACCCAGATGTCCCTCAGTTGATGAGTAGATCAACAAGATGTGGTATTTATACACAATGGAATTCTATTCTGCTGTCAGAAAGAACAACAATGCCCCATTTGTAAGGAAATGGAAAGACTTAGAAAAAATCATATTAAGTGAAGTAAGCCAGACTCAAAGAAACATAGGACCAATAGTCTCCCCCATTTGTCATAGTCGAAACCTTGGGCTCTCCTAGTAGAGATTGACAATAGAACAAAACCTAGATACACATAGGATGAAGCTAAATGAAAGGACCTCCAGGATATAGAAACAAAGGCCATATTATGAGTGATATTGTCCTTAATGTACTGTTATCTCTCATCTCTTTTGCTGTCCCTTGGTTATCTCATGTTGTTACAGTATTTTATCTTGTTATCTGATATATTGTACATACGCTTATTTGGTTATTTGGGATTGGATAGGGGAAGGGGGAAAATAAGATGAGGGGCAGGAGGAGGGGGAGGGAAATGGGGACCAAGACAGGAGAAAGGGTCTCAATGCTTGTGAAATAATGTACCTATCTGGTGAATACAATGTAACCCTTCTGTTAATTACAATAAAAATATATGAAAAATTGTATTTTAATATTCAAAAGATCTTAAACATCTTTTCAAAGATAAGCATTTTCTTTTAAGAGTTCTCAACATGGACATTTTTCAAACCGAGGGAGGAACATTTAATACTATCTTTGCTAAATGTAATCAAACGTGAATTGGAAATATCCTAAAATCTTCAGACTAACATCACAGATCCAACTCTAAAACTTTTGACTATGTTCTAAAATATCAAATTTATTTTGAAAATAACAACAACCAAAGTATTTTCAAATATACTTTTTAATATATGTACATTCATTTAAATCTTATTTTTTCTAGTTAACTATGTGGACAGTACTTGAAACTCAATGGTTGCAACATGTCAAAAAGAACTATGTAAATTATTTACTGGCAGGCTGTGATACTACATACGCTTTTCCTAAGAATAGCTAGGAAGCAATCTGGTGGTAAAGATACTTTACATACTCACATTTAAGTCCTACAACACCCAGAATCTGTGTCACCTAGAGAGCCAGTACTAGCAGCCCAGCATGCTTATTCTAATTTTCAAATGTGCCATTCAAACTCTGTATGAGCCATATTTGAAATAAACTTTCAATAACTGTGCCTGTTATACTATATATGATTTACAATGAGAATGTAAAATTGTTTTCCAGTATTTGTAGAGACATGTGAACTTCAATTTGCCAACAAGAAAAATACAAAATTTTGTAACTGTCATAATTTTGAAAAGATAAACAGAACTATCAAGTTTCTATAGACTAAAAATTTTTTTTAAAAAAATGGATACCAGCCAGGTGCCAGCAGGGCACACCTATAATCCTAGCTACTCAGAAGACTGAGATCTGAGGATATCAATTCAAAGCCAGTTCAGGCACAAAAGTCCATGGGACTCATGTCCAATTAACCACCAGAAAACTGAAAGTGTTGCTGTGGCTTAATGCAGAAGAGAACTAACCTTAAATTAAAGAACTCACAGACAGTGCCCAGACCCAGAGTTCAAATCCTAAAATCAACAACAAATAAATCATTAATTTTACTCTAAATGTTATCTTGCTAGATAAGTGAAAATCATAAAATTAAAAGAAAAATACATTATGCGTCTGGTAAAATTATGGGAGTGTAAATGTCAGTATTTGTTCCTGGAGCTGGTAATCTTGTTACAGTTATAAACACCTGTCATTTTTTTGGCAATTTAAAAAATAAAATCAGTATCCATACTTTATGACGATCTCAGTATGACTTCTTATGATAAGAATTCACATGACATTAAACATGATTTTTTTCTTTTTTTTTTTTTTTTTGCCAGCCTGGGCTTGGACTCAGGGCCTGAGCACTGTCCTTGGACTTTCTCAAAGCTAGCACTCTACTACTTGAGCCTCAGCACCACTTCCGGCTTTTTTCTATGTATGTGGTACCAAGGAATCAGACATGGGTCTTCGTGCATGCTAGACAAGCACTCTACCACTGGGCCAAACTCCCGGCCCTTAAACATGGATTTTTATACTGACATTCTGTACATATTTCAGTTTCTTTCATTTGTGATTATTTAATATCCTGGTAATATACAGTAAAACATTTTCAGCACACCTCCTAGATTCTCCATTTGTCTTGGTGAAACTGAGTGCTTTCTATCTTTAAGTGGACATATCAGTAACAAATATGTTTACTATTTCCCAATGATTATCCAGTTCTATATATAGTAGCTTCCCTTCCTAAATAATGCCACAGTATGATATATATGATTAAAAATCAGCTTTGGCTATTGCTTACTTGTCCGGAATCCATCTGGATCACCAGTTAGAGTTCAGGATGTCCTTCACATTGCTTCATCTACTGGAAGTCTATGGTGGTATCAGATGACAATTTGTGCTACCAACTGCCCTAGCAAAACAAAAGGAAGAAATTCTCAATTCTGTGAAATCTGCAGGTCTACACAATTCTAGTGCAGTCTTTAAAAGTGAACAAGTAATAGTCCTCTCATCTGCTCTGACAAATGCCAAGTCACAGTTTTGGCTTTCAAAACTCTACAGGGATGTTTTCATCTACATCACATTCATTAGGAGATATGATAAATATGTGTGTAATATGCTATATATTACATATATATGTTAGAGTGGAGGTACATAAATTAAACATTAATGTCATCCCAAGGTTTTCTAAATTCTATGGCAGTTTCGAAAATAAAGAGTGTGTTGAAATTTTCCTTGATTTTCTCTGAATATCTGAAACCCTCATTCTGATTTCTCCTGTGAACTGTTAAGAAGGGAGCTTCTCTAATTATATTTTACACTTTCTCCACTATTACCTACAGAAGACAGCAAAGAGAATAACATATTGAAATAAAATGAAAAATCACTGAAGTGAAAGAAAAAATTAGAACTCTCCAGTTATGTTAAGTTAATTTGAACTGAAAAATAACTATTAACATAATTGTAAAATTGTTCTCTTTTGACTGGTCTGGTCTAAAACAGTAATCATTGAAATATAAGAATTAATGAAACCGACTTATCATATCAGTTTTCCTTTGCTGTGACCACAATACCTGAAAGAAATAAGAAAGTAGGGAAGATTTATTTTGTTCCATGGTTTCAGAAGTGTTAATACGGTGTGGAAGGCTTGGCAGAGACAATGAGAGATGCCATGGAATAGGACAGGGCAAGACAGAGCCTTGCTTGGCACAGTGGCTCACGCTTGTAATCCTAGCTACTCAGGAGGCTGAAATCTGAGGATCGTGGTTCAAAGCCAGCCTGGGCACTAAAGTCTGTGAGACTCTTATCTCCAATTAACCATTAGAAAACCAAAAGTGCTGGTGTTGCTCAAGGGGTAGGGCAGTAGCCTTGAGCTAAAGAGCTCAGGGACAACACCCAGGCATAGGGGTAAGGCAGTAGCCCTGAGCTGAACAGCTGGCCCAGAGTTTAAGCTCTACAACAACAACAACAAAAAGATAGTCTCAACCCCCTCCCCCTTCCCCTGGATCTACTTTCTCCAACAAGGCCTCACATTCTACATTTTACCACTCTCAATAATGTTGTTGTATTTCAAATTCCTTTAGGGATGTATCAGTTCATTATTTCAGAACCACCATGATCTCAAAAGTGGTATCACAGATACATTCAGAAATTTATATCTCCTTGGCATTTCTTAATCCAATCAGGCTGACAATCATAATGAACCAATATACTCAAGAAGATAAAAAATAATATTGATTTGGTAGATCTGTTAAATCAAATCTGCAATTACTATCTATTTACAAAAGTGCAGTTGATCCACATTAGGTGAGGTTAAGTAAGGAAATGAGGAGAGGAAAGAAATGGAGGTTGGGAAACTAGTACCAAATACAGTAAGGCAAAAGGACTAAATTTTAATGTTCCCCATCTGAGTGGGGAACATTTTTCATTTGCTGTTATTGTAAAGGTGATGTACATTTACATAAGTCTGGTAATGAGTATATATCTTTTAAAAAAATTTCCATATATTTTTATTGTAATTAATAGAAGGGTTACATTATTTGATGTGCTCCCTTCTTTTTTGATAAGATTTGCTAAGGGTCTGTCAATTTTGTTAATTTTTTTCAAAGAACCAGCTCCTTTTTTTTTAATTCTTTCTATAGTGTTTTGGACTCCAATTCATTTAGTTCTGCTTTGATTTTAATAATTTGCTTCCTTCTATTGGGATTAGGATTGGTTTGTTGTTCTTCTTCCAGGAGCTTAAGGGGACACATTAAATTGTTGGTTTGCGATTTTTCCAATTTGTTATTGTAGGCACTAAGAGCTATAAATTTTCCTCTGAATAATGCCTTTGCTGTGTCCCAAAGGAGCTGGTATTTTGTGTGCTCCTTTTTGTTAAATTTCATAAACTGTTGAATTTCTGTTCTGATGTCCTCGATGACCTATTGGTGATTCAACAATGTATTGTTCAATCTCCATGAGTTACAGGGTTTTCATTGGTGCACATAGGTGTTCAGTTCCAATTTGATGCCCTTGTGGTCTGAGAGAATGAAGGGAATAATTTCAGTGTTTCTGAATCTGCACAGGTTTATTTTATGCCCTAAAATGTGGTCTACTTTGGAAAATGTCCCATGTGCTGCTGAAAAAAAACACATATTGTGATGTTGCTGGGTGAAATAATATGCAGATGTCTGTTAGATCTAGTTGGTCCATACAGTTGTATGTACCAACATACTGTATATACATACAGTTTATGTAAAGTTTGCTTGATGAAGTTTGGGGCTCCGGGATTAGGTGCGTAGATATTTAGGATGGTTATGTCCTCCTGGAGGAGAGATCCCTTTATTAGTATGTAATAACCTTTGTCTTTTCTCACTAATTTTAGTTTGAAGTCTATTTTATCTGATATGAGGATGGCAACTCCAGCCTGTTTATGGGGGCTGTTAGCTTGATAGATTTTATTCCAGCATCTCACTCTCAAAATACATTTGTTTTGGGGGGCAAGATGTGTCTCTTGAAGACAGCAGAAAGATGGATCTTGATTTTTGATCCAACTAGACAGTCTATGCTGTTTAATTGGAGAGTTAAGTCCATTGATATTGAGGGTTAGGATTGAAAAATATTTTCTAGTTCCTGCCATTTTTAAAAGCTTTTATTATGGCCTGTGTCTTGACAGTTCTTCTGGTACTTAGCTGGTATGATTTGTAGGTGCCATTTCTTTGTCAATATTACGTTTGTGTTAGTTTTTAATGTGTAGAACATCTTTGAGAATTTTCTGTAATGCTGGTTTGGTTGCTATGTAATGTTGCAACTTTTCCTTGGAATGGAAGGTTTTTATTGTCCCCTCAGTTATAAATGAGAGCTTAGCTGGGTACAGTATTCTTGGTTGGTAGTTATTTGTCTTAAGGGCATGACATATATCCTTCCAATCTCTTCTTGCTTTCATGGTCTCTGCTGAGAAATCTGTGGTTATTCTGATTGCTTTTCCTTTGTTGATTGCTCTCCTCTCCCTGGCTGCTTTTAGGGTCCTTTCTTTGGTCTCTATTGATCCTGTACAGATTATGTGGCGGTGGGATGTCCTTTTCTGGCCAGGTCTGTTTGGGGTTCTAAAAGCTTCTTGTATCTGAATGGGCCTGACCTTCCAGATATTTGGGAAGTTCTCTGTGATGATTCTCTGAAGTATATTTCCAATACCATTGACCCATAATCTCCAGGTCCTCTGAATACCAATTAGCCATAAATTAGGCTTCCTTCTAAATTAGGCTTGGACCACCTGAAGTGTTCTCTCATATTTCCTAGATTTGGTTTGACTCATTTTTTGTTTTTTCTCTGTAACAACTAAATTATCAGCAACCCCGGAAATTCTCTCTTCTACATTGTCTAACCTGCTATCAATACCTTCTATTTTATTCTTCATCTCCCTTGCTTCTAATTGCTCATTTTTGATGCCTTGCATCTCTTGTTTTAGATCCACTTGAGTGGTTAGCTCAACAGCTTTATTCTCATTGGACATTTGTTGGAGTTCGGTCAGCTTTTTGTTTGTGGATTCTATGAATTTGCCCATTTTTCCTTGGCCTCCTTTATGGCTTCCTGTCGTTCATGAATCACCTTGTTTATCGTTTCATCTCATTTAGATATGCCTTCCTCACATATCTCTTTTTGTATGTTTTCAAACTTTTCCTTAATTGCATTTTATAGCATTTAGAGGACCCTCCCCTAGTTTTGCCATTGACTGCTCCATTGCCTGTCTATATTTGGTGGGAGATGCTATTCCTTGATTTGCCATTTTTCTTGAGTTTCTTGTTACAGAACCGCCGCCATCTTCTGCCGATTTTAATTAGTACATTTCTTTGGAACAGTGTCACTCTCTCCCTCATTTTCTCCAAGTTTTTCCCTCCAACACCCCTCCACCACAAATCATGTCTACAGAGTATCATTGCTTAATTTGTTTACTCTTTGTACCACTATTTCTTTGCCCCCTCCCTTACTTTTCCCCCAAAAGAAAAAGTTACATGCAAGAAAAATATTATAGAATTCTAAAACAGCAACAAAGGAGAAAAAGAATGCAAAATAAAAACTTCTTGAATCTGTTCCTTGGAGTTCATTTTGGTAAACATCATTTTATATGACCATAAGCACATAGCTATTAAACCTTTGTGATCTTCTCCTAGGAATATTCTCCTTTGTTTTCACTGCATGAATGTCTAGAATCATAAAATTTATCATGACCGAGTGTATTTTTTTTGGTCTGTTACCATCCACTGTGTTTACTTGTTATATGTATGGGCACATTCTAGCTACCACAAATGAGGGAAACATTACAACCCTTGTTTCTTGGGTCTGGCTGACTGTACTTAATATAATTTTTACCAGTCTTTCCCTTTCCTTATGGATGGTACAATGTCATTCTTTCTGATGGAAGCATAGAATTACATTTTATATATATGCTATATTTTCTTTACCCATTCATTCACTGAGGGGCATCTGGGTTGATCCCATATCATATAAATCAGCATTTAATTGTTATAATTTAGTTTGTTATTATTGTGGTTCACCAATTTTATAAAAAACAAACTTATTTGCAATCACTATTTTAGTAGTTTTGTAAACAATTTTAGATTTTTCAAATTCTAAACTGACCATGCTCATTTAGTGGAATATTTAAACATTTACATTTTTTGAATAAAGTATAATCAGCCTCAGCCTGATAAATTTACATTGTAGTTGAATATCTTATAAGAACTCTAGGTTGATCTCCAAAATAAATATTCAAACAACTGAATACTTCTAATATCCATCTGATGTAGCTAACAAAGAGAGAAATCATATCCAGATTTAGTCAGTATTAGCATCATCACACTTTCTGGTTTAAAAAGCCTTACCTTGTAATAATTCCAAGTATCTTTCTTCTTTACTTCCTACCTTCCTTCCTATTATTCTTTCTTTCTTTCTTTCTTTCTTTCTTTCTTTCTTTCTTTCTTTCTTTCTCTCTCTCTCTCTCTCTCTCTCTCTCTCTCTCTCTCTCTCTCTCTCTCTCTCTCTCTCTCTCTCTCTCTCTTTCTTTCTTTTTTTCTGCCAGTCCTGAGGCTTGAACTCAGGGCCTGGGCACTGTCCTTGAGCTTTCTGATGGCTATCACTCTAATATTTGAGCCATAAGTCTAATTCCAGCCTTTTCTGTGTATCAAATATCAAGGAATCAAACCTAGGGCTTTGTGCACACTAGGCAAGCACTCTACCACTAGACCATACTCCTGGCCCCAAGTGTGTTTCTATATACTTCTTAATATTAAGGTGTGGTTCTAAAGAACATGTATCTCTCTAACTACCTAGATATATAAAGTACAAATTTAAGCTGTCTCGAAAAAATATCTTTAAAAGTTATCATTTTGGGGGGCCAGGAGTTTGGCCTAGTGGTAGAGTGCTTGCCTAGCATGCGCGAAGACCCAGGTTCGATTCCTCGGTACCACATACATAGAAAAAAGCTGGGAAGTGGTGCCGAAGCTCAAGTGGTAGAGATCTAGCCTTGAGAAAGCCAAGGACAGTGCTCAGGCCCTGAGCTCAAGCCCAGGACTGGCAAAAAAAAAAGTTACAATTTTTGAATAGAGACAATTTATCATACAAAAGAATAAAATATAGTTTTAAAAGAAACTTTTAGACATAAGTAAAAAGGTAAAACAGTACATATCTCAAAGCATGTTGTATATAGATATAGAGTAATTAGGTAATATAAAAACTCCCATATCCATATTATAAAACATCCAAGTTATATATTTCTATGTGTTGTCTATTCCTATATATAAATTACAGAATTAATATTAATGTAAATTTAACATATGAGAAATGGGGCAAATTAATTGCAGTGTGAAAATTTTGAACGAGTCCTAAATGTCTGGCAATGCAATTATTGAATGGCTACAGGTAAATTGGAGTGATGTAACTTTGGACTAACTTCAAAATAATTGCCAATACACATAGTGAATAACCCAGCATTTCCTTTACTTTCTATGCCTACAAAATCCTTTACACAAGTGTCCAGAGACAAGCAGAAAATGTCTGTTATAGCATTATTTGTAATAGGAAAAACCTGGAAATAAGCTAAATATCCTTTAATCAAAAACCAAATAAATTATGTATTTATATGACATCAAATCACATAGATGCAAGTTATTAAATTTGATTTGTATGTATCAACACTAGATTATTACAAAAGAATTATTTATAGTGCATGATATTCATTCACATTAGCATGTATAAATCATATTCTTATATTTTAACAGCTATAAGATATTCATAATTCTGTAATTTGCATTTTTCATTCAATATTATTTCAAAATAAGTAAATCATGATATTTTCTGTTGAATTTTAACACACATAAATCAGTTTTCTACTTTAGTCAATGCTGAAAACATATTCAGTAACCATAGAAACAAGAAAGGCATGATCCATCTTAGGGTTGTGATGGAAATTAGAAAGGGAGGTGAGCAAAGGGAATGGGGGAGGAGTAGAATTGGCAACAGCTTCTTCTTTAATGGTTTATTTCCTCAAAAACAGTATGAATAAATATGCTCGGACTTTGTAGGAAAAACTGACAAAGATTCTGTGCTAGGCTAACCCTAAATCAGATTTTGAATCTTTTCTTAGGCCTATCTGTGTATTTGCTTAGAAAATCCAGTGTGTAACAAAGAACTGCAGCATGCTGGCATAACAAGAGCCTTCTACTCCATATCTTACTGACACTTTCTTTCATTAACCATCAGGTAATATGCCACTGCCAGTGTTCTGACCTGTCTTCAGCAATTAACATTAATTACCACTAATATTAATTCTGTAGTTTATATATAGGAATTAATTACATATGAAAATATACAAATTAGATGTTACATAGAAGTTTCTTTATTTCTGATATTTGCTTTTAGTAATTTTCTAAAGAATGTCCTCACTCTGCTGTCTTAGTTATGAATGCTCATGTGGTATTTGTTTAAGGACTTGAACCCAAGCTGTCCTCCCCAGTGCAAAATCTCGCAGCATGTTTTTTATATCTACCATGGTGGTCCAAATAGAGTCTTCTTTATCGCATTTTGTCATGCATCACTGAAGGTCTTCTTTAAGAGTAAATAGGTATTTTATTACTGATTTTATGCCTTTATAGTCATTTGAAATATACTTTACAGGAAAAAATTTAATAATCCAAAGCAGAATGAAACTATTTTCTGATGGCTCTCTATGTAATAGAATGATATCCATGCCCTCACTGTTTTATAATAGGTAAAATCTATAAAACTAAATACTCGTTCCACTTCTGACTTTTGCTTTAAATCCTGAGGATTTTGATTGCAATAATTCCTGTTAACTGATGTTTTCATCGCTCCAGATTTCATTTCAAAACTATTTTTAAATACGTGCTACAGTTGCATAACTACTTAAGTGGTTTCAGTGACTGCTGCTAACAATTTTATAACCCAAGTTTCCAACTCACCATTTCTTTATTTTCTATATTTTATGGGTAACTATTAAGTTTTTCCAATGTTGTTTTCTAAAAACAACCCAATATTTGTATTAAGAGTCTCTACTTATGTGGCTAACTTTGAATTTCTATATTACAAAAATAGCAAGATGCCATTATTATCATTGGAATCCTCAATCTTCCAAAAAGCACATAAGTTGAAAGCTTGACTGTAATTTAAGGTGCTATTGGCAAGTTGTGCAACCTGTAGGAGATGGTGCCTAGGAGAAGGAAAGAAGCTTAATCATTAAGAAAATGCCTTTGATGGGATAGGGGGTCACACCCACTGTTCTGTTACTTCTTTGGTGCCATGAAGTAAATAGCTTCTTAGTTTTGTAATTTCGCCATTACATACTGAATTGAGATTAGTCAAAGCAACATGGCTCATGTATATGGAATGAAGAATATGAAACTATGAATCAAAATCCATATTTTATATCTCAGGTATTGTTACAATGATAGCATGCTGATGAGCAGAATGCTCAGATGCATAGTTCATCAGTGCAGATATTTTTTTTCTTCAGAATGTACTGTTTCTTGGCTACTGTTCACTAACATTTAGGGTTACAGTATGACTCTTGGATCATATTTGGAAACACTTGGCTTATCCTCTTACCCCTTGCTTATGCTCTTTTATTATGAAATTCAATTATTCAGTTTTCTAGGACTGTATTTTCATTCTTTCAAATATTACCTTGATCATAGTGAACCATATTAATAAGTATAATTTGGCTTATATATTATATTTATGAGTATTATATATCATATATAGTATACATAATAAATATATAGGATATCCACAAATATGAGTATTATATATAATTTTAAACTTTAATAATAAAATATATTATAATTATAATATTCATAAATATGAGTATTGCAAGTTTATAAATATAATATATAATAAAATTCTATATTGATGGCATTTATATATAATATTTTTATTTGTAAACCATCTAGGCTTTTTCCCTAGTTTGACTATTGTAAATAGTGCCTCAGGAAACACAGACATTCAAGTGCTTCCATTACTTCCTGCCTTAGACTGCTTTATACAAATATCCAAATGTGGAAGTTACTACTGGAACTTAGGGAAATTCTATTTTTTATGAAGCCCCACACTGATTTACATTGTGATTGAATTAATTTATTTTCTCACCAGCATATGATTAATATCATTGAAATAACCTTAAAACTAAACTTTAACAGCCATGTCACATATGCATTAATTTCTATTGTGATTATTGTTTTATGGCCCTTCTAATCGGAAGGGAAAAAGATTAAAGAAGGAACTTGGTTTATTAGGCTTTTGGGGTCATATGAATCACAACAGAAATCTCTGTCAACACATTGTCATTTTTTTCACTTTCTGGAAGAACAGAGGTGTATAATTTATATCCTGGAATCTGACTAATGATATCATCTTCAAATTCCCATTTTGAGTATGATTTAGTGGGAAACCTACATTTCATAAATGTCTTTTTCCATACATAAGCTGCAGATAGTAGTAACATTCACTTTCAAGGATGTAAGAATTCATGAAAAGTAATAGGTACATTAGTTTATAGTAAGCCTTCAGTAAATGTGGCCTTCTATTTGATACAATCCATTCGCCCAACTTGATTACATTGGAAGCTTTCACAAAATCTTGAGAATTTTTTGAGCACAAATTCTCTCCAGTAGTTTATACTTTGCCTATTTCTAAGTGTAAAAACCCCCAAGAAAATATAGTTTCTTCAAATGTGGACAAAGTTAGAAGGCCTCTACGGACACTGGAGTATACTCTCATGATTCTTCTGAGTATAATGGATATCAAAAATCTGGAATTTTCTTGTTGACAAATTTCAATAGTGGTTCTCAATAATTTTAATTTCATTTATATTCATTTAGTTTTAAATTTATTTAGTGTTATTGTAGAGGTGATATAGAGAGGGGTTAAAGTTACACGAATCAAGTAACAAGTTTATTTTTTTTTCTTTTTTGTCAGTCATGGAACTTTAACTCTGGGCCTGGGTATTGTCCCTGAGCTCTTCAGCTCAAAGCTACTACCCTTACCCCTTGAGCCACAGTGCCACTTTCTGTTTTCTAGTGGTTCATTGGAGATAATAGTCTCAGGATTTTTTAGTGCCCAAGCTGGCTTTGAGTTGCGATGATCAGATTTCAGCCTCCTGAGTAGATAGGATTACAGGTGTGAGCCACCAGCCAGACGGGGTACATTTCTTTTTGAATAATGTCATCCCCTTTCCTTGTTCTCTCCCAGTTTTGCCATCCTACCCTCTCCTACTGAGGTGTATATTTAATTTTTATATACTGTCTAGTGAGTATCACTGCTGTATTTGTTCACTTTCTTCCACTATTTCTGTGCAAAAAGACAAAAGGAAATAAAAACAAAAACAGCAACAAAGAAGAAAATAAATTACTGGTTTCCACTGCCTGGAGTTCATTTTGATGATGATGATGATGATGATGATGATGATGATGATGATGATGATGATGATATTGGTCCTGGGGCTTGAACTCCGCCTGAGCTCTGTCCCTGAGCTCTTCAGCTCAAGGCTACTGCCCTACTTCTGCAGCCACAGCCTCACTTCCCTTTTTTCTAGTGGTTAATGGGAGATAAGAATCTCTAGGTGTTTAGTGCCTGGGCTAGCTTTGAACTACAATTCTCAGATTTTAGCCTCCTGAGTAGCTAGGATTACAGTTTTGAGCCCCAGGAATATTATTTTAGATGGCAAGATGGACATCGTTATTGTTATTGGGCCTATTAGAACCCAAATAATAAATTGCCTAAAGACTTAAAGAGAGATTTCTTAGAAGATGTAAGTATGGCCAATAGACACATGAAGAAATGTTCAATATCTCTGGCTGTAAAAGAAATGCAAATATTCATTGTCACCTGCACCAGGATTAATTCCAAATGGATCAAAGACCACGACCTAAAAGCAGATACACTGAAAACTTTACAAGAAGGAATAGGAGATATACCAGGTCTCCTTGGCACAGGAAGAAATTTTCTTAATAAGGACCCAAAACACAACAAATCAGAGAAAGTCTGGATAAGTGGGACTGCATTAAACTGCAGAGTTTCTATAGGGCAAAGGACATAGCTAGCAAATTAACTAGAAAGCCTACAGAGTGGGAGAAGATCTTAACTAACCATACAACAGACAACAGCTCAATAGCTCAAAAAATTGAATCACTGCAAAACTAATCTCCAAAGAAACAACCATCCCATTAAAAGATGGGCCAAACACTTAAAGAAAGTCTTCTCTGAAGAAGAAATAAGAATGGCCTATAGACAGATGAAGAAATGCTTGACATCTGTGCCCATAAAAGAGATGCAAATCAAAACAACTCTAAGATTCCACTTCATTCCAGTTAGAATGGCCAGGATCAAGAAATCTCATAACAACAGATGCTGGAGGAGATGCGACCAGGAAGGATCACTACTAAACTGTTGGTGGGAATGCAAACTTGTTCAACCACTATGGAAAGCAGTATGGCAGTTCCTCAAAAGACTAAACATAGAGCTCCCCTATCACCCAGCAATTCCACTATTTGGCATTTACCCAATCATCCAGAAACAAGGACATACTAAAGCCATTAGCACAACCATGTTCATTGATATAGAACCAACCCAGATGCCCCTCAGTCGATGAGTGGATCAACAAGATGTGGTATTTATACACAATGGGATTCTGTGGTGCTGTAAGAAAGAATGGCATCGCCCCATTTGTAAGGAAATGGAAAGACTTAGAAAAAATCATATTAAGTGAAGTAAGCCAGACTCAAAGGAACATAGGCTTAATGGTTTCCCTCATTTGTCATAATCAGTAGAAACCCCGGGCTCTCCTAGCAGAGATTTACAATAGAATAAAACCTAGATACATAAGGCCGTATAGTGTGATGCTAAATGAAAGGACCTCCAGGTTATAGAAACAAAAGCCAAATAATGAGTGATTGTTGTCCTTAATGTACTATGTTACCTCTCCTCTCTTTTGCTGTCCCTTGGTTATCTCATATTGTTACAGTATTTCACCTTGTTATCTGATATATTGTATTTATGTGTATTTGGTTATTTGAAATCAGATATGGAAGGGGGAAAAACAAGATGAGGGCAGGTGGGAGGAAGGAAATGGGGATCATGTCATGAGAAGGGGTATCAATGAAGTAATTCAGCCTCAATCTGGTGAATATAATAACCCTTCTATTAATTACAATAAAATATATGGAAAAAAAAGAAATGCAAATAAAAACAACATTAAGATTTCTCCTCACATCAGTTAGAATAGTCATTATCAAGAAGAAATAACAATAACAAAAACAGGCAAGGATATGGCCAGTAGGGAACCCTACTACATTATTGTTGGGAATAAAATCTTCTTCGACCACTCTAGAAAGCAATATGGAGATTCCTCAAATGACTAAACACAGAGTTCCCCTATCACCCAGTATTATTATACAGGGCATTCATCCAAGAAACTGCAAGCAAGGAAGCAAGAAGGCAACCAGTACCACCATGTTCAATGCAGCAGTATTTATAATGACTAACACATGAAATTAATACAGACATCCCTCAATCTATGAATGAATCAAGAAAATGTGGTATATACATTCTGGAATTTTACTCATCCATCAGAAAGTATGATATTATACCATTCATGAGGAAACATGAAGAGTTAGAAAAATTTTAATTAATTAAGCTAGGCCCTAAGATACATTCGTGATAACTATAATGTACCTATAAATCTACAAGTAAGAATGTTGGGTGGCAAAAACAAAAGACACACAAGACCTAATTTATATAGTTCTCCAGGAATTCACACAGTGAGACCAAAGGAGGATATTCTTGACACTTTCTTCATAATATAAACTCTTTCAATATGAAGTAATAATAAAAAATAAAAAGAAAGAAAATATCTGGGCACATGTGTCTCATGTCTGTAATCTCAGCTACTCAATGAACTAAGACCTGAGGATTGTTGTTGAAAGCCAGGCTTGGCAGGAAAGTCTCTGAAACTCCTATTTCCAATTAACCACCAAAAAGCTGGAATTAAAGATGTGGTTCAAGAGGTAGAATGCTGGCCTCAAGCAAAAAAAATCTCAGGGATAGTCTAGGTCTTAAGTTAAAGCCCTACACCTGGCAGAAATTAAAAGAAAAAAAAAGAAACAAAACCTTAGAATTCTCTGAAAATATCACAAATATCCAATTCCATAGTAGATTAATAAATCAGAGTATTTCTGAACCAGACCAAAGTCTTTTTTACTTTCTATTTGTCTTATGTTGTTACTGTATCTGACTTTGATATTTGGTATACTTTATGTTTATTGTATATATTTATATGTTATTACATATGTTTAGTTATTTGAAATAGGTAAGGGTAGGGGGGAAACAAAATGATTGTGAGGGGATGGGGAAAGGGGAACTGTGAGAAAAACATGAAAAGTAGTATCAACGTCCAAGAAGTACCTGATGAATGTAACCATAATGCCTCTATACCTCATCCTCAAAATAAAATACAATGAAAAGAAAAGAAGGAATCAAAATCCCCCTATGTGATACTTATCTACATTAAGGAGAAAAATTAGTACATTACATAAAACTTACATTGGCATTGTTTAGAAGAGAAATACATTGACCATAAGAGTAATAAAAACCCTTAAATAAAATGTCTCCTAAATAAAAATATCTCATACAGAGCACACATATACATAAAATTCAAATAGAGCTACTCATAAAGAAAAATGAAACAAACCAAACTCACAATATGACAATAATAAAAACATTTAAATAATCCACTTTATCTCAAATAATTAAAATATTCTGGTAAGGGATGTTATGTTTAATTTCAAACAAATTGAATGTTTACCAAAAATACATAGTTCTCATTTATCCATCTAAAAGTAAAATAACCAGTCATGAAACATGAAACTGTCATACAATATGCCCATAACACTTACAAGGCCATCATTCAGGAGGCAGCTGAGTTCCAGGCTACACTGTTCAACCTAGTCCATAACATGTGGCAAAAATGTAAAAATGCATGCTATATGCAGCCTATGTGTAGCCAATGAAAAATGGATGTGAAAATACTGAAAGCATTTCCTCTAAAACCATGAATGAAACAGAATAATCATTCTAAGTACTCTTTTTTTTTGGTAGCTATGAGTCCTGAAATTAGGGCCTGGGTATTGTCTATGAGCTCTTTTCCTCAAGGCCAGTGCTCTACCACCTGCACCACAGTCCCACTTTTGGGGTTTGAGTGGTTAGTTGGAAGTAAGAATCTCATGGGGACTTTTTGCTTGGACCACCTTTGAACTGTGATCCTCAGATCTCAGCCTCCTGTATATCTAGGATTACAAGCATGAGCCACCAACCCCAGGCTCTATCTATCCACAATTATTTAATATTGCTTGGGCTCTTATTAATAGCTTTTATGTTTCTAAGTAAGAGAAAAAAGTGACACAAAGAAGAAAGTTAAATTATCCATATTTGCAGATGATAGCTTATGCTAAGAAGACCGTAAGCATTCCATCAGAAAACTCCTGGTCTGTTCATCACTTTCAGCAAAGTATCAGAATAAATGTCAACACCCCCAAAATAGCATACTTCCTATATGCCAACAATGACTATGCTGAAAAAGAAATCAGAGAAAAAAAGTATCTTTCACAGCCATCTAAACAGTACCTTAAGAAGATTACAAAACCACTACACTTATAAGAAACCTGAATAAAGGCATTAAACAAATACCCCAAGATGGAATGTTCTGCAATGGTCATGGATTGACAGGATTACTATTGTTAAAATGTCTGTGTTACCAAAAGTAAGCTACAGATTCATTACAATCTCCATCAAAATTCCAATGACATTCTATTTTTTTAAGTCCTGCGTTTAAACTCAGGGTTTGAGCACTGTCCTTGGACACTTTTTGCTCAAAGCTAGGCTCTGACACTTGAGCTACAACACCACTTCCAGCTTTTTCTGTGTATGTGGTTCCCGGGAAGTGAACCCAGGATTTTGTACATTCTAGGCGAGCACTCTACCACTAGGCCACGCTCCCGGCCCTCCAGTGACATTCTTTAGAATTAGAACAATCTTAAAATTCATATGGGCACAAAATAACCCTGATGAGAGAAATCAATCCTAAGAAAAAGAGTATGCTACTGTTATCACAATATAGATTTCACATTTTACTGTGGAGCCACACCAAACAATAACAGCATGATACTGATACACAGAAAAGTGAAATAGAAAAGAATATCCAGAAAGAAACTCTGGAAGATGCCGTCATTTAATTCTTGACAAAGGCACCACATTATATTGGACAAAAAGGAAAGCTTCTTTAACAAATGGTATGTGTGTGGGGGGGGGTTGTACAGGATATCATGTGACTGCTATGCAAATGACTGGAATTAGATCCTATTTCTCTTGGAAATGCTAAAGGACAATATAATGGAAACACTTTAAGATTGAGGCATGCCCTCAATGCTTTCATAATTGCAGTGATACATCAAGTCATTGGCATGCTTTTTATCCCAAATTATTTTATGCTACAGAACAAACTTAGAAAATTGCAACAAAAAAAATAAGATTGAGGCATGACCAAAGACTTCCAGAAGACTCTAAAACCTCAAGAAATAAGAATAGGATTAAGCAAAGGACAGTTAAAGATCGTTACTGTGATCAATAAAAAAATCAATAAATAAATTTACTTAAGTCACTGCATACAAATTGGGCCCAAATCCTTGCAGATATTCAGCTAGGGGATTAATATCCAAACTGTTTTCAGAATCAAAACTTAAGCAACAAATAACCCAATTAAAAATAGATAAATCAAGTACAATGAATTTATTGGCTAAAAGTAGGCAATATGTTTATGTGTTTGCATCAGGGAAATGCAAATCACAACTACATGAGATTCTGTTTCACTGCAATCAGAATGGCTTTTGTGTAGAGTACAAAATAACAACAAATGTTGGCATGAATGTGGGGAAATTAGTGTTTGTAACTTAGTTTGTCCCGCATTGACATCTTTTTAGTTTGGTCAACTGCTGAGGCTGTGACCCAAAGTTTTGATAATCACAGAACCAGCATTAGTCATTGTTACAAAGAAATATTATTCAATCTTGAAAGATGAAGGATATCCTATCATATTTGCTACAGGCATGATTGATGTGGAAGGGCATTAAGTGAGATAAACTCAGTACAGAAAGACACAGATAGCTATGAATAATAAAAAAAAATTCCAAAAATGGATCACTGTAACTGCTTAGTATCTTTAATCCCATATTCTTACTCTGATACTTCTATTTGCTTGTAAGATTTACCATAGGTAGCACAGGTCTCAGGATCCTACTAGACAATATATATGTGTATGAAAATTAAAGACATACCATTGCTTCTTTAATTGTTAAACATTTTCTTTGGAAAATAGACTAAAACACAGGACAAGTGTATACTGTGCCATATATTACACTCATATATCAATATTCAAGTTGCAAATTGTGCATCACAGATGTGGGCACTGGACAGAGAAGATCCATGAGGAAAAGTATTTAAAAGGGGTTCCATTTAGAATGTGAGCCTTGAAAATGACTTCCAGAAACCAATGGGATTAATATGAAATCAAATGACAGTGAGCTATGTAGCAAGGGATAAAAGAAGTACAAGCATTCTTGCCCTGAGTGAAAAACCCAGCCTAAATCAAATTTAATGGATTCCTGAGTAGCCACGGTGAAAAATAGGATAGAAATGAGATATTATTGTTGCCTCTGAGAAACAGGGTCCTTTATATTATTTTCAACACTGCATTCAATAAGCATTATATCCCCATGTGTCAGGTTAATGTGTTTGGCACAAGGGAATATTAGAGACACAATGTGGGAAAAATGATAAGTTGTTTGTTTTGAAGAATGCAAATGGTGTTTAGTGCAGGCTGTCCCACACTCCTCTTCAGACAATAGATGTTTACTAAAAAATGATTGCATAGAGCAGGTTTCCAGAGGGAACAATATCATTTTAGCATCTCAAATAATGCATTTGAATCAGGGTGTTTTGTCATTTTTACTCCGTTTGAAGGTTTCCTAGCAATTTATTCTGAGCGCTAAATAATCAGTGCTGTTATAGGTTGCTGATTTGTATAGTGTGAATTATGATCAGAAACACACATTAATGTTCCTCTGGGAGTAGATCTTGCTCAACAATCTCTTTATCTTTGATTGTTCAGCTTCTGTGTGGTCTCATTCTCTAATTTTAAAAAAAAATGGAGGATCTATCACTGAGCTAACGGTAAGTTTCTATTATATTTAAGAACACTTCTTTCTTCTATGATACTATTGAACTTTCACAACTAAGATATAATGTAAACAAATGCCTTTTCTACAGTTGGTTAGTGTGAAGATGAGAGAAGGCTAGAAGGGCTTGGAAAAATAATGGAGCCAAATCAGCAAGAGTTGAGTCAGTTAAAAATAGCAACTGTTCAATTATTCTTTTGTTACACCTGTTAAGGGCTTTGTCTCCATTCCTATAAATAGGAATGAAACTATAAATTATAGAAGAAATGGAACTACATAATTGCTCATGTTGTAAATGGAATATGAGTTTAAAGTATCATTTCAAAAGCAATGTGTTCTAACATTCTTCCCCAATGCAGATATGCTGTAAACCAGACACAGACATGTCTTGACATGATGGCAATTCACTGAGTTTATTTTTTTATTTTATTTTATTTTTTTGATATTTTTATTGTAATTAATAAAAGGGTATTTGACAGATAGAAGGTGCTTATGGGAAAGTTTACCCCAAATGACCATATAGTACAGTATGACAGTGGTTAACAGGTGATGGGTTAATTTCTTACATGAAAGAACTGCTTCACATTTTTATTTACCTGAAAGGATAAGGCTCCTGGGTTTTGCAGAGGGCACAGGTAAAAACATAACAGGTGAAGCCAGGAGTTTGGCCTAGTGGTAGAGTGCTCGCCTAGCATGCATGAAGCCCTGGGTTCCATTCCCTGTTCCACATACATAGAATAAGCCAGAAGCAGTGCTGTGGCTCAAGTGGCTGAGTGCTATTATTGAGCAAAATAAAGTCCAAGGACAGTGCAGAACCCCTGAGTTCAAGCCCCAGGACTGGAGTGAAAACATAACGGGTGAAATTTGAAAATCAAATATTATTTTTTAAAATTTTGACGTAGTAGTCACATTTTTTTCCGGAATTTGTTGACAACTCAATGAAATTTCTGAAAAAATCTTCAAAAGAGGCTGGTTGGTTTGTGATAACTAAATAACAAAAGTTTTAAAAATATCAAATTGAAAATGTCTAAAAGCAACATAATTTAATAAGGCTTTATGTCAATTTCTGATTTTTTGTGCAAATAGAATACATTCATTAGCACTAATTTTGTGATACTCCTGGACTTGCCAGCTAAGCTGATACTTAACAAATTGAGCCACATCTTCTAGATGTTTGGGCTTTTCAATTAGTTTTTGAACAGCATCTCACATTAATTACTTGACCAGTTTGGAATAAAGTATGGTGCAATGATGAAATCTACAACAGCCTTTAGTCACATTGCTCATTTCAAATGTGACAAAACTTTTAAAAAGTTCTTAAAAGTGAGGGTTATGTTCAGCAAGGTAAGAGTGGGAGAAAGTTGGCCCACAAAATTTCCTAAGGTTCACAATTACAACTTTCTTTATGATAAATTGTAAAATATGTTTCTAGATAAACTGGTTTGGGAGTGAGTAAATTTAGGACAGTTATAAGTTTCTCCTATTAAAAGTTACATTTCATTAACAAATCAGAACCTGCTGGGTGTTGATAGCTCACGCCTATAATCCTAGCTCAGAATGACAGTTTGAACCGACCCTTGACAAACCCACAAGACGCTCCTCCATCTCATCATTGTAAACCTGGAAATGAAAGTGTGTCTCAAGTGTTAGAGTGCCAAGCTCGAAGTGAAAAGGCCAGACTTCAAGTCCCAGATAAGGAATTTAAAAAAGGAAATCATGATCCATTCATGAGCCATAAAACCCACCAAGCACTGTATTAACTTTCTCCATATTGGACTCCGTATCTCCATCAATCTGTCTGTGATCTTTATTTTTTTACTTTGTAATCAGTATTTTGAGACATTCATACATTTCAATAAATGCTTAAATTCTGATATCCAGATTTAAGCTTATGAACATATGACTTTAAACATACACTTAAAGCTATTCATTGTAATTTACTATACTACCAACATTTAATTACAGTTACTTTGAAGCAAGTGGTTTAAAATAAGCCTGTAACATATCTAAGGAACATCTTCCTATATAATACATGCAACTTCTCATTGTGCAGGTCTATTCAATCATTTTTGCTAACCAACTGAAAAAGTCACCACTCATATTTTTCTGACAATTTCACATTCAAAATATCCTTGCAGGCAGATGTTATTTTAATTTTATGTTTTGGTGATACTGGGATATAAACTGAAAGCTTAACAGGTGCTCTACTACTTGGGCAACTCCCTCAGACCTATGTAATTTAGTTTTCTGTTTTTCTTTCCCCAAAACCAGCCTTGGATGAGATCCTCTTATCTAGTTTTCATTGTATGTGCATATCCTAACATCCAGCATTTTGGGGGGGGAATGAGAGATTCAGAATGTGTTTTTCTGGAATGCCTTCAATTTATGATCCTCTTGAATTCAGTTTCTTGAGGAGCTAGGATTATAATCATGCACCATTATTTTAGAATACAATTTGATTATTTTAGAATATAATATTCTCACTAGTATAAAGAAAAATGCACAGTCTGAATTGAAAAGGTGAAGGTGTTGGGAGTGTCACATTATTACATTTATATCATGAAACAATATTAATGCTTCTAGTATTAGTCAGGTGAGAAAGTGTCATCAAGGCAGATTTATCCAGGTTCTCAAAAAAAAGAGGGAAAAAAGAACATAAACTGTTATACTTGTAGTCTGAAGTCATTCAGATGTATTTTGCACTTAAAAAAATATCAACTTACTGGTCCACCTCTTCATTTGGGTTTTGAATGTATAAAATTATTAAAACATTATTATCACTATCCTTTGCTCACATGATCAGATGTGATATGATTAATTTAAGGAAAATTCAACTTAATTATCAGGTACCTCACCCCATAGTCTGACTGTCTATGTCTGCTTCATTCTCGGGTCCTGTTTTGATAATTCATCATGAAACTGCAACTGTGCTGCTGCAGGGCTTGTTCTGATTCTCTTCTTTAGTTGTTACAAGGGTTGTTAAACTACTCCACTCTACCCTAACTACTCTACTCTTACTCTATTTTTACATAATTCTGCTTTTACATTGCTTGCAAAATGTGCAATTTTACTTTACATATTGAATCTTAAAACAAGTTCATAAACACTGCTATTAATTCTAAACGGATTATTATATCTATCCCTTTTATACTGGTTCTCATTTTTTACATATATTTTTATTTTATTAATAGAAGGGTTACATTGTATTCACCAGATAGAAGGTACAATACTTCAGAAACATTGATACCCTTTCTAATGTCTTGGTCCCCATTTCCCTCCCTCCACCCCTGCCCCTCATCTTGTTTCCCCCCCTTCCCTATCTGACTTACTCTGCCTCAAAACAAATAGAATATTAATAAAATAAACATACATGATATATAACTTTGCTTTGGATATTTCAATGCCTTATTAAAGCATTGCTGTTAATATTTAGGATATATGCCACATGAGTTTATAATCATTGACATGCTACCAACTTTTAAAATAGTTTGATAAGAACAGAGAAAAAGTAAAAAAAAAATAATTGACAAAAAAGTGTGAAGCTACCCAAAGAGATGGTCAACTATGTTATCTAATGAGGCTTTTCTAAACAGACAATAGAACACATTACTTATGAAAATGTAAAGAGATATTTTCAAGAGTATTTTGCAAGATACAATGAAAAACCTTGAAAACAATAAAAAACTTGAGTCCCTAAGTCATTATGGATTTCTTCTTGCTGATAAGAAATGATGAATGTAAACAAATATTTTTTGCACAAAGAGAAGAAAAATGTCTGTCAAAAATGGATGAAAAATTAATAAATAATGTTATAATGATAATATAATAATAATTATCATTATATTATAATGTAGGTTTATAGAAAAGAGAGAAGTGAATCCAGAGTGCTTGAATTCAAACCATATATTCTCACAGAGGAACTATTCAATTTCCAGTATTAACTTTATCTCTTGATAGCTACTTGGAGACAGACGTAGGAGAAACAGCAAAAGACTTGGCAAAAGCATGAGATCCCATTTAAGAACAAACTAAAAGCAGAAGGACTAGGGTATGTGTCTAAAGTGGCAGAATGTGTACCTATCACATGTGAGATCTTGATTTCCATTCCTAGTACCAACAATCCATCCATCCATCCATCCAAACATTCATTCATCCATCTATCTATATATACACACATACATAAACAGACAAAGAGTTGTAGAAAACTGGGCCCCTCTAATCCAGGATTCCTTATGAGGAAGCTATGACAGCGTCCTACCTTATTTCCAGTTCAAAGGAAGGAAACGGGGAGACGCTAGGGCCGTCTCCTAAGGGCGTGTTCAATGCCAATCCTGTTTCCTAGGCCTATTTGCTGAGATGCTATAAAGGGAATATGGACTCCCTAACCTGATTGGCAGTTGTTCTCTCAATAACAGCTCTGGATCAGTCACAATGGGCCGAGTGTAGAATGAAGAGAACATTTCTCAGCTTGCTAAATACTTCCAGCCCCATATTGGAATGTATATTTTACCAAACTCTCAAAAAGTTCAAGACATACACATTAACACGTCTTTTTACAACTGGTAGTTCTTTTATTTGTTTGGAGGATTTCCTCCCTGAGCCACCCAGCAATGGAGAGCGCTCTAACAGTATAATCATCTTTACTTAGCTGAACCTCATGTTTTCCTGCTGAGTAAAGCTCGAGCAGAGATGAAATGCACTGTGAAATTTCTTATTACCTTAGTAAACATGTTCTCAATGTCTAACTTCCAATGTGTGACACGGGGTTACAGCATTCTTGTTTCACATCAGAAAGGCTTTCTAAAAGGACTGCAGAAATGGCACTTGCTTCAATGTGAGAACTTCGAAATGTCCATGTATTAGTCTTGCTGAGCTGTATACAAAGTGAGTGTTTCATTGTATAACCAGGTTTTTGAAATTCAGGATGGAATTAAAATATTCCTCCCTCCCTCTAGGCTTAGCTCAGCCATCAAGTCCTATGCTTCCCTTTTATGTTTCTTCATGCATTTGAGCACATCTTTGTGTTTCCAAGACTATGACCACATCATCTACAAACCTACTGGCTCCCATTTCCTTTCTCACACAGCTAGCAGAGTAATGTGTAAGCTTAACTGGGACTCTTTTCAATTTAAATTCTCTTAGTGGTATTTACTGTGCCTAGACCACAATCTAAAGCCTTATTTTGACAGGTGCAAAAGTGTAGAGAGTTAACATATACCAAGTCCTAAGAGCAGGACATGTGTAGAACTTGCGGGGGTGGGGTGTATGCATAGAATATTTTCCTGTACAAAAATGCTATTGTGGCATTGTTTTATGTCAAAACTAACTTTAATTTTTGTCTTTGGAGTTTTGATAGAAACTCAGCTCTGCAATGAGGCACAACTATGACTCCTGAGTTATAACTTCATACATTTATATAATGTATTCACATTGTCCAGAAAGAAGAGTGAAATGGGCAGAGAAATGAGATGTAGTGGAGACTGGAAAGCTGGAAAATTTGTATAGTGTTAAAAAGCAAAACAGTGCTATTTTACTAAATGTGTCTTTTCAAGTGAGGTGGCCATCCAATGGTTATCAGAATTTTAGTGTTTTCCTCAAAGGCAGCCAAAAATCTGAATCTTACAATAAGCTGCTAAATTTGTAAATACTGACATTTAGTTAAAGCTTAAAACAAAATCTGTATATGCTCAAAAAATTATGCACACATCAATCCAGCAATGACATGGTGGGATTTGGCTTTTCAAAATCTGGAATAAGGACCTAAATGTCTGATAAAACGGTTAGGAAAGCCAATGCTTTTTGATTAGGGAAGGTAAAAGAAAGAGATTTCAGTTATATAATTTTATTTAAAGAGAGTAGGTTGGATGTCTTCAGCCATATACTGAAGAATTATGGCTGTTTCTCAATAAATAAGCAGTACATCCTTATTGCACATATTAATGAGTCAATTCTATAAGTGTTGTGTGAATTTACTTAATACTTAAAACTATAGTGAGAAACTACTTCAATTCTCCATGTGATGAAAACAAAAAATTTTTGAACAGATAAGCTAAGGATTTAGTTGAGAAAACACATTTAGATCAGGACAAAATAAAGATAACAGAGGTTGTGCATCATGAGGCAAAAGAGCAACACAAGAGGGAGACCAGAGGCCAACCAGGTGATCATCCTCTAATAGTTATCAGTCATAGTGGCTGTTACTAGGGACTTCCAAATACCCAAAATGAAACCTGTCATAAAATTCATAGTAGATACACACAGGCTCTTGTGTTGGTTAGCTTTACAAATGCTTAGCTATTTTGTCATCTTTCTTTCTGACCATTATGCTCTCCACACTAGCCTGTCTGCTCCATAACAACCCAGAATGAACATTACTCTTTCTCAGGTTAGCAAAAGAAGTCTGCATTGACATCATGGTGATTGTTTCTAAAATTAATTTACACACAAGCTACATTTCCAGCAAGAACTCTGTCAGATCACAGCTGTTTCATAGTGACTCATCCATCACTCCAAGGACTATCTCACATGGACCAGTGCAGTGAAATCCCACACACCAGGGGATAAATAAAGTTGTGCTAACTAAGAATGCCTCCTATTAAGTACTTGTGCAAAGTTTCTACACCTCTTCTGCAAAGAATATGCAACAATATCACATAGACTTACTGTGATTTATAAACAGAACTGCAAGAGTATACATTTTTTAAAAATGTGATTATCTTCTCAGTTTGGCCTAGTGGTAGAGTGCTTGTCTAGCATGCATGTAGACTCCGGTTCAATTCCTCGGTAACCACATTCATAAAAAAAAATCTATAAGTGGTGCTGAGGCTCAAGTGGTAGAGCTGTAGCCTTGAAAAAGTCTAAGGACAGTGCTCAGGCCCTGAGTTCAAGCCACAGGACTGGCAAAAAGAAAGTTTTATATTCTATGGAAACCTTTGACATATCCACTCTTATGCAATTGATATAAATCTAAATTGAATAGCAAATCAACATATTAACTGATACGAATTATCCTTCTCATCACCTGGTACTTATATGTAGTTTTTCCATCAGAAACAGTCTTGTTTATGTTTACAGATACAAGAGAAGAGAATCACAGCTTTCCTCATTACGAGTCTTACTCATATTTTATTCTTGGTATTTACTTTGTGGTATAGGATTCCTATGGACCTGGCTTTTTATGGCTTTAATTGTGACCTAAAACTGTGTCTTCAATGAGGAAAAAGAGTTGTTAAGAAAGAGTAATAGATGGAGTTGGTTTGGTCCAAGTGCTACATGCATGTCTGTAACTGTTGACATGATACTTTTTTTATACAATGAATGTGTGCTAATAAAATGGAAAATTTATATTTAAATTATTCTTTAGTACTGAGCATGTAATTTTTGGAAGAAATTAAGATGTCATCCAGAAGTATTTGACTTGAAAAAAAAATCTATGGAAAATTATTTTAAGTTAATGAAAGAAAATTTGGAATAACCTTGAGAGTTAGCTGAGGATACTATTTTGTCAAGTAATGAGCTCTTTAAAATGAACTTGCAGTAAAAAAAAATGTGATCTTCCAATTTTATGCATAACAATTGCTAAATATCAGTAAGTAATAAACTAAAAATTGTTGTCTTGAACTACACCAGTCTGTAATCCATAAAATGGTACAGAGGATAACTTTAAATTTACTGTCAATAGACAGTATTAATCACTGGATAAAAATAAAACATTTCTACTCTTGAACATAATCTAGAGTCAAAACTTAATTAGTAAGAGGCATTATTCTATGTGGCATAATTTTTAAAAATTAATGTTATGAGGATTTTTGAAAGATTCATTGTAGAAAGTTAAGTAAAAGGAATGAATATTACATCTGCATTTGTAGTATACTTTTAAGTTCTGCAATATAATGTTAAAAGTATAAGTTATAGATATTAGTATTAGTGCATATTAGTTATGTGATAATATGTAATTTGTATTGAAAGTTTTTATTAACTTTAAGTAGTTGTACGAAGGAGTTGCTATTCAACAAAGCAGTTTATGAGCATAATTCACATTTTTCAATGTCACCCCTTTCAACAATCACACCCAGCCCTACCAAACCCATATATTTCTTCATTTAATTATCTTTTTAGGATGTATATTGAATTTTTTGCCATTTAGCAAAATAGATTATATGTTCAATGTATCTTGTTCTATGTCATTCCTTCAACATTTCCACCCTCTTCTACCCTTATTTTTCTTCATTTTGTCTCATATACAATGAATTATTGACCGCATTATCCTCACTCCCCTTCTTTTTCATCTAGTCCTCTCTTCTGACTCCACCTCCTCTTGCAAGTATCCATGTCATGGTATTTTGTTGGGTTTTGACTTAGTCTTTCTAAAGAATTATACTACTTGAAGAAAAAAAGAAGATTATACTACTTGTGCTCTCCATAGACTCTAATTTATTCACTTGTAACCTCTTGCAGACAACCCAATGTGTCTTTAAAATGTTCTCTATTTTTCAAAATTATTCTATTAGCTTTAATTTTGCTGTGAAATGGAATAAACTTAAACTGGACAAAGTAGACATTATTTGATGATGAAATCATCTGCCTACAAATGCCTCTTTCTTTTGAGCAAGGACTGGCAATTAATTATCATCAGATGAAACTCCACCTTTAATCACTTTTTATTTGATGGTCCTTTATGGATAATGTTGGCCAAATTTAATTAATGAATAGGTCTTTCATTCAGGACATTGTACTTTTATTTGTGAAGAACTGGCAGAGGAAAATTAAGATATACTACAAATTAGAGTTCAGAAGTTGCCTGAAAGAATTGACTTATCAAAGCTAAAATAAACCTCAGTGAGTAGCACTTCCCGCCATGCAGTTTATGCTGATAATTGGATGTAAGTTGGAAAAGAACACAGGCTCCAGGGCTTCCCTCATATGTAATAATTAGTATGCATCTAGGGTTTACTTAGAAGGGGAGCCCAATAGCTCAAAAGCTATGTTGCACATGACCATATAGGAAGAGCCTAAGCGAAATGAACTCCAGGATAGGGAAAGAAAGAGATTTCCCTTGTGGTTGTTGTATTTAATGTATTAGGTAATGTTATACCTTTATTCTTCTTTTTTTCTCCTTTTCTTTTTTCTTATAGTTTATCCTCTGTTGTTGCTTATCTGACCTGGTATATTGTATATACATTTATTTCCTTATTTGAATCAGGGAAGGGAAGAAGGAAAACAAGATGATGAGACAAAGGACAAAGGATGAGCCAGTGTAACAGTGATAATCACAATATAATATGTTGGAAATGAACTCTCCAACTTCGAGGGGATGGGAAAAGGGAAGGTGGGAGAAAACCATAGGAAGGGATAACAATTTTCAAGAAGTAATATACTGACACCCTACAAATGTAGTATCAGTAACACCGTTATACATCACTCTAAATAAAATAAAATATAATGTAAACAAAAAGTATTCAAAGAAAAAAAGAATGTTATGAAACATCACATTTCTGTTGGACAATTAATGATTGTAAAAATAAAGTATGGAGCACTTACACCCATTATAAGAAACAGAGCACAGAACATCATCCACTCATGACTCAGATTTACACCATATACATTAGCAAAGCAATATTTTCCAAATCTCCCCTAGAGCTTTCTCCATGTGAGGGAATCTGAATGCATCAGTTAGCTCTTGAGTGGAATGAAAGTTCCATAAAAAATGAGATTAGCCTTTCCAAGAGAGGAATTTAAAGAGACCTCACCAAACTTCACTTTTATTTCTTACTAGAAATTAAATGCAGCTACAATCACCTCTATAGATTAAACATCCTTTTAGAGGTTGGGAGCATATTTTGGGTAGAGGGACTTGGTTAAGTGCTCTAAACTGACAGAAATACACATAAAGATGTGACATTTTTCTCACACGAGGTATTTTTGCTTTGAGAAAGTAAATTAATTTGAAGAGACTGTACTTCATAAATACCCCTGTCTTAAGAAAAGTCAGCACCTGCATAATTAAGGGTACAGAAGCAGGAGCAGTGAGGGTTGTTCCCAACAGCAGGAGAAGGAAAGGAGATGTGGGAAGTTAGGGACAGGACATGCAAGAGAGTGGCTCCAAGAATGGTGATTAGCTATTCTGGCCTGTGAAGGACAAATGATCACTGGAGAAACAAACCAAAGACCCAAGCACCATGCTTTATGGAAAACCTTTTGGTTTCCCCAAGTGGGAAAACGTATTGAAAACATCAGTGTTAACTTTGAGTTGGCAGATGTAACCTGACTAACTCATGTTTGGTACCTTTCAATAAAATTGTTGAAATGCAAAAAAAGAAAAGAGAAAGTGAATTAATTCCAAAGGCTTGCAAAGCCAAATAGCAAGCAATAGTCTCTCATTAAGAACTCAAGCCATATTAATGGTAATAAAGAAAATTAATTAGCATGGTGTTTATATGAATACTGCATGTATTTCCATGGAGTGTTCATCATCTTTATGATATTCAAGTATAATAATAGTGTTATTTTAAAAACCTTTGTGTGCTACTTCTATACTTCATGTCTGAATGAAGAACTTACTAGATAAAAATGAACAATGTGAAAACATTGTCAACATTTTATGAATGCTCAGCCACTGATACAGTAAAAATAGTATTTATGTAACTTGAAGTTTTCAATTTTCTCCCTACCACGCTAATGATAATAGTAACTAAATTATTTTTTGAGTATAAGAGTATTTTTGTGACTAGTTTGGCATTAAAAGTATTAGGTAGATTTTTTCACATTATATAGACTATTATGTTATTTTAAAACTATATCATATCTAGATAAGACAGATAAAATTTTAATAATATAATAACGATATCTTAGTGATTCAGAGTGAACAGATGGTGTTTAAATAGATGAGCTAATTTGGTGTTAAAGTAAAAAAAATCACAGCAAACAAGTATTTTTGTAAGATGTACACAGTGTCTTTATGAACTATTCTAATCAAATATTTGTAATGTATAACTATCTTCAAATGCGTCTGAACTACATAATCATAAGATGGTTATTTTCTCTCTTATACTGCTTTATCCTCAACATTTAGAAGTCAATTCACTGATACAAAAGATAGTAAAAAATAATCAAATCTTTTGTAGATGGAAAATAATTTGCAGCAATATGGAAATGTTTACCTTTCTAACACAGTGGTATTTCTTTACAAACTTTCTTTGGTTATTATTTCCATGGTAAGTTCTGTCATTGTCTATCTATGGGTAAAAAAAGTCTGAAGTGTGTGATTTTAAAATGACTTCATGATGCCACAATCATTTTTTTCATATATTTTTATTGTAATTAATAGAAGGGTTACATTATATTCACCAGATAGAAGGTGCATTAATTCACATACATTGATACCCTTTCTCATGTCTTGGTCCCCATTTCCCTCCCTCCCACTCCCACCCTTCATCTTGTTTTCCCCTCTTTCCATATCCAATTTCAAATAACCAAATACAAATATAACCAATATATCAGATAACAAAGTGAGACTCTGTAACCAAGGGACAGCAAAAGAGTTGAGAGATAACATAGTACATTAAGGACAACAATCACTCATTATATGGCTTTTGTTTCTATATCCTAGAGGTCCTTTCATTTAGCATCACACTATATGGCCTTATGTATCTAGGTTTGATCTATTGCAAATCTCTGCTATGAGAAATCAAGGTTTCTACTAATTATGACAAATGAGGGAAACCATTGAGCCTATGTTCCTTTGAGTCTGGCTTACTTCACTTAATATGATTTTTTCTGTCTTTCCATTTCCTAACAAATGGGGCGATGTCATTCTTTCTGACAGCAGCGTAGAATTCCATTGTGTACAAATACCACATCTTGTTGATCCATTCATCTACTGAGGGACAGCTGGGTTAGTTCCATATCTTTGCTGTGGTAAATAGTGCTGCAATGAACATCGTGCCCAATCATTTTTTATAGGTTATCAATGATTTCAACAGCATAACATGTGAGAGCTCACTATTTGCTTATTTTATCTTACAGTAATAGAATCTACTAAAGAGTTTTATAGAGGGGTCAGGGACTGATTACTATGTATTTCAAATGCACATTTGTCTTCTTAAAATTCAATTTAACATGAGAGTAGTTATAGTTTTGCATATGCTTTCAGTAAAGTTTTTACCGTTGCCTTAAATTACTAATAAACACTTATTCATCCACATGCACATTACATGGATATTATCTTTACGTTTTAAATTATGCATATTTGAATATTATATAAAATAAAATTTGTCACAGAAAATTTAAAAGGCTTAGATTCATAGCAATAACAAAGCTCCATATCATAGGGGAAAAAAGAGAAGTAAGGATTACCATTTACTCATTTAACCAGATTTTTTAAATTAGGAATTGTGACCTTCATAAAAGCATAGTCTTCTTTAATGTGCACTTCCTTTGATTCTTTAAGTGTTCATGAAGAATATTTTATACTCACTTTCTTGAATACGATTTTGATAAAATTGTTATTGAACGCCCTTGTGTGCAAAGTATCTTGGAGAATATAAAACTGGAGGTCACAGCACATGTCCTTCAGTTGCTTGGTGGGTAGTGGTATAGTGGGTATGCACAGTAATTGTGCTGCTGGAAAGAAATCTCTGCTATGTGCTTTAAATCCAAGATAAGAAAATGGTGATGTCTACAGACATCTAACTGGGACATTGGGTAGGAGGAAGGTGATAGTTAAGTCCAGAACTTGATATAAGACTTCAGAATCCAAGGGATGCTGAAGATTTTCAGGTGTGTATATCCATGCCCAGTTTACTTACTGAGCTGGGAGCATGCAAACTTTTTTCTATGGCTGAAAGTTGACCATGATTCTTCAAATCTCTGTATGCTGAATAGTAGGAATTACAAGCCTGGGCCCTGATACTCACCTTGCATAGTAACGTATTGTATTTAGGCCACAATGAAAATGTACTACATAGTGTCTGTTTTATTTAAGAAACATAAAATGTCACAGTCATATATTGCATATATGAGTGGATGATATTATAATTTTGATTTTTAATATGTCTCTGAGTTAAATGCTTGGTACTGAGAGTGGAATTATTGGAATGTAGTGTATGTTTAAGAAATTGGTCCCAGTGACAGGTCATTAGTTTGATAGAAAGAGGTACACTGAAGAAGATTCTAAGATCCTTGTCCTCACTTCATTCTTTATTTCCTGGTCCTGAAGTAAATAGTATGGTTGTGTCATCCTACCATGTATACTTTTTCATCAGAGGCCCACCTTTATGAGCTCAACCTATCATGACTGAAATGTCCACAAATGTAAACCAAAGAAACTTCATAAATTTCTTACCTTACATATTTCATTATAAGTGAAGGAAATCTATCTACATAGAAAATGGTAGGGAATTAGGTATATTTGACTATAGTGATATCTGACAATGTGGAGGAATCTTTAGAACCCATTTGTGAGGTAGTTTGGTAGAGTTTAGAGAAATTTAGGAAGCAGTTTGGATTTATAAGCACAGCTCTCTGGAAAGGGAGAATGCAAGACAGCTTTGGTGATAGATTGATAGGCCCTACTACAGGACAAACCTAAACTCCTAAAGTGCTAAACTAAGTATGAGGATTTGGCAGAACAATGATTCCCACATATGTTACAGGGCAAGAAAGATATTCTTTTTCTCTTTATGTCTTGGGAAGATAAAATAAGGCACCATCTTGAGAGAAAGGACACTGTTTGAGCTAACTAATGGGTATGTAAAGAATTACATCAGAAACTTATTTCACTGGGCCACAGTATCTGGGAAAGAGAGAAAGAAGAAAAGCTGTGGAGATGAAAACTGAATGAGCTGAAACTTCAATATATGAGCAATGCAAACTACGAAAAGCGCAGTGCTCAGAGTCCTTTCCTTCCCTGGTGAAAGCAAGTCCTTTGACTTCTAAGGTGACACCACCAAGTCTATGGTTTGCAGAACACTTGGCTTCTGGGATCTGTCTTCTAGTTGTGGGTGTGTAGTGCCAGGAAAAACTGATAGCAACAAGTATGGAATCCAGGGACCATATAACATATCTCAACTTTCTCCATCATACATGGTGATGAACTGCTAGGTGGAATCTGCAGGTACTAAAACAAACCTGCAGATCTGTATGACTACGGCAAGACTCAGTTACTTCAACTTATTATCCACACCATTAAGGAAACATCACTAATTTTACATGTATGCTGGCTCTTAAGAGCACAAACATGGAGAGGTGCTGCAGCAAATATGAACTGGCCTAATCCATAGTCAATAAATCTCCATGTAATCACCAGCAACATCTAGTACATAAAGAAAGTTCATCAGGTAAAAGCAGCACAGGAGTAGATAACTAACCCTTAAATTGTCCTACTTTTAACCTGCACATAGCAGCTACCTACACTAAGAATGACAAAATAGTTCAGCTAGTTATCTCAGTGATGTGAAAATAAGTCTTGTACTTGCAGAGAAAAATGTGATTATGGAGACACATCCCCCCTCAGTTCAGTAGAGAGAAAATTCATACCTAACATGATAGAACATCCAGAGTACCTCAACTGATAGATAAAAACTTTAAAACAATAACTTGTCCTCAAATTTGAGAAGTCCAATAGCTAATCCTACTAGAAGTATATAAATTCTATACAGGAACTTGATTTATCCAAAACTCAACAATTCCAGATTAATGAATAAGAACAGTGAAGTGGATGAAATACCAAAGAAATGAAAACTTGCTGATAGGAATGACCAATGAAATGACAGCACCTGGATGTATTAAAATAAAAATAAATAAATATCTGAGTGAAAAAGAAGACAATAAAGGACATGAAATAAGAAATCAATGAAGACAATGATATCTTTAAGAAAAAAAAATGAAGTTAAAATTCTAAAAATTAAGAGCCCCAAAAAGTCAACTAAAAAACTCATTTGGCCATTTCTCGAGTATACTGCATCAAACTGAAAATACTACATCAGGGTTCAAAAACAGATAAATGTATTAGATCCAGATGAAGAGGAAAAAAATAAAGATAAGACTTATGAGATACCACTATAAGATGATTGTGAGGGAGTGGAGGGAGGGAAAGAGTGACAAAAACATAAGAAGGGATATCAATATTTGAGAAATAATGCACCCACGACCTGATGAATGAAACTGTAACAATAAAATACAATAAAAATGACCAACCCTACAGATCATGATTACAGAAAATGAGAAGGGTCACAAGTACTATAAAATAATAGAGAAACATAAAAATTTTGAGAGTTAGTCATTATATACATGAAGTTTTAAGGCATACAACAAGGAAAAACATAAAGAAGAAATTACCAGAATGAATAGAGGTCCCACAGAATGGAAGATATTCTTCACAAGGTATTTATCAAAGAATCATTATACAGAACATATTAAGGTCTTCAGAAAGCAAATACCAAAAGAAAAATACAGGGCTGGGAGACTGGCCTGGTGGTAGAGTGCTTGCCTAGAATGCACAAAGACGTTGGTTATATTCACTACCACATACACAGAAAAAGCCAAAAGTGAGTCTGTAGCTCAAGTGGTAGAGCTCTAGCTTTGAGAAAGCTTAAGGACAGGGCTCAGACCCCGAGTTCAAGCTCCCAGGACAGGCAAAAGAAAGTGAAAAGAAAAATACAGTATAAAATTCAATTAACAAATGGGAAAATAGACAATTCTCTAAATGTAAGAGCAAATTGTTAATTAATACATGAAGAAATATTCACTATATTTAGCCACAAAGGCAATGTAAACCAAAATAATGTTGAGATTCCCTGTCATGCCAGTACCAATAGTTGTCACCAAGAAAATGAATGAAAAATGCGAAAAGGATCTAGTGGAAAAGAAGCACACACATTGGGGAAATATGCATCTATTAATAGCACGTCTATTAATACAACTATCATATGATCTTGTAATAATACTAATGGCATATATTGTAAGCAAGGTATATCAACATAAAATAAAGATACCTATGCACCCATGTTTGTGAGGTAATTCATAATGGTCCAATTATGGAATCAGCCTAGATGCCAATAAACAGATAAGCTTGACATTTATTCACAGTACAAATTATTCAGCAGTATATAATAAAATTATGTTGTTTGCAGTAAAATAGATCAAGCTAAAGACTATTCTCACAGATCCAAGCCAAGCTCAACATGACAGATATAATATGTTTTCACTCATGTGTGGTATATACATCTAAAAAATGACTTTTTGCAGAAGTAGAATTGTTTGGAAATGCAAAACACAGTTTGTTGAAGTAAAAATTGCCATAATGAGAGGTGAATATGATTGAAGTCATTATAATATGTACACAAATATTGACATGAAAATAACATAATGAAATCCAGGACCTTATTAAATTATTTTCAAAAGGAAGAGATGAAAGAGTAAATATGATAATATTTGATCACAATAGACTACATGTATATAAATAGCACAGAGGGAAAATAAACCTTTGTTCAATTACTTTAAGTTAAAAAATATCAATAGAAAAGACAAATCAATGAAGTCAAGGATTTCGGAATCTCTACAGAAGGGACTGCATATACACATTTTCACTAAAGGTCCATTAGGCCCTTGGGAGACTAGTAGCAGAATTCCGCATTTTAAACAGTTCCCTATCACCTATGTGTGAAAAACTCATTTGCTTGTGTGATATGGATATAAACGTGTTGAAACCTTTAGGAAGTGGGCTTCAGATATTTGAGGGTGTGCCTTTCAAAGAGTCTATAGCCCCCTGATCCTTGCTTCTTTGCTTCCTGTCAATAAATGATTAAAAATTAATTATTTTCTGATAAAGGTCATATACAGAGATGTTACAGTTACAGGTCAGGTAAAGAGTACATTTCTGTTCAGGCAAGGTCACCTCTTCCATTGCCCAATTGCTCTCTCCCAGTTAAGTGTTTTTGATCTACCATGATTTGTAGCTTCACCATATGTCTAAGACTATGAGATTGATCATTCACTGAAACTCACCTTCAAAGCTCATTATCCAAATAAACCTCTTATTTTATAAATTAATAGTTTATATCTTTCAAGATAGTTCTTTAAATCACACTAACAAAGGGGTGAAGTAAAAAAGAAAGGATAGATTTAACCTTACAGCACGGACGAGTTTAAATATAATGTTCTGATAATCTTTAATCTTTAGTGGACTATAGCTTATGAGAATTCTGCCTGTGTTTAAAGGAGATATGAGAAAATGGGAGAATTGTGTCACTGAGATGGCCATGACATCAGACTATTCTTACATAGAATAAGATTTCATCAAAGCTAGAATGAAAGACACACACATTTATTTCTGCTTTAGGGTCACTGTGACTAACCAATTGAGTTAATATTTTCATTTAATTTTACATTGATACTGTAAAACATGCAATTGATAATTTTTTGTAGTTCATGGGATTTGAACTCTGGGTCTGGATGCTGTCCTTGAGTTCTTCAGCTCAAGGCTAGTGCTCTACCACTTGAGCCACAGTGCCACTTTAGCATGTGATAATATTTTAACCAATTAAATGATGCATCTTCCATAAAGATAATATATCCTATAAAGGGGAAAAGATTCAGTAGTAAATACCAACTTTTAGAGTGGTGAAACTGTTCTTCATATAATACTTCAGGATGTGTACTATTACATAGTCATTAAAATTTTAGATTGTACTATACAAGTTAAATGCCAAGTATGAATGTAAATAATGAGTCAGTGTAGATTCCTCATAATGAATTTCTGATTTTAATGTTGATTTGATAGTTAAAGGGGCATCAAAGTAGCTCTAAATTAAATATCATTCTAATATTTATGTTAGGAATGTTATTTGAATGCCACCAAACAAAATTCTATAAGAGCTCATGCACTTTATGGAAGAGTTGAGAGGAGTTCACAAATGAAGGTGGCTCTTTCAGAAGAACAAGGCCAATAGGAAATCCAGCTAAAATGTTAAATGAGCAACATTTTGGCAACACAAAACTTGAAGGGCATTTAGGCAGAAACAATGCTACTTGCTCTCCATCCCTCTGAGATAATGGCCTGTGCAACACACAGACCACTGTTTATATACCAATGAGAACAGAAGCACATTGTATTTGTCTGAGCATTCACTCTAATATCCCTCAGAAAATTCAGGCACAGAATGAGGCCAGCATGGCTCTCATAGTCATACCCTTTGTCCCCAACTCAACTAACACATTTTCAGGTAGAAAAGATGGAGCAAGGAGATATAGAGAAACTAGGATAGTAACTAATTTTCCTCCATTAACTAGTCCTGTCTGGCAATTGCAGGCAAGCCCTTCATATTGTCTCCTTAACACTGAGTTAGGAACTGTGAGGAACTTAAATCAAACCTCTAGGCACTGCATAGTTTTGTTCTGTGGTGTCATGGTTTTTCTGAATTTTTTGTAAAAGTTTGAATTTAATTCAAGCCCTATGAGGTACCCAAAAGTTCTGTGCCTTCTAGGGGTTCTGGCAGTGTGCACAGGCATCAGAAGAAGATGCCTATGGATCACAGAAAACATGAAACTTCTCAACATAGTAAAGGAAGGCAAAAGCTATGTGTGGCTGGAGGCCAACACGATGATATCAATGAATCTACTGTTCGCTGCATAAAGATGAGAATGTTAGACATATAACAATGAAGACTTACTCAGACTGGATAAATGACCGCAGGAAGAAGAATGTCTCACTGGATACCAACTGGATACCAATATCATCCTAACAAATGTCAAGAAACTTTATGATAGTTTCTGGGAAAGCACAGAGGATGTTCACATAACAACAGTGATGAGGATGAAGACAACATAAAAGCAGATATGTCCAGTGCTTCTCCTACCAGACCAATCTCATTCTGTGCCAGAAAGGCAGCTGGTTACACAAATTTCAAAGGCATTTTGGACTTTTCATGGGGAAGCTGCCTCCAAGGATAAAGCCAGAGCCAAGTAGTATGTGAATGACATGTTCAAATCTAACATGGAAAAGATGAGCTTATTTTGGAAGCAGATTCTGTCTTGCACTTTCATCATGAAAGATAAAGACAATGCTTTTGGCTTTAAGGCACAAAAACATCAAGGAATTTTGATTATGTGTGGGAACGCTGAAGACTATAACAAAGACAGGGCTTATTTATAAGTCAAAAAAAACCTCGAAGGCCCTAAAAATTTAAAATAAGAATTGTTGCCTGTGTCCTGGATGAACAAACCAAGGCCAGGATCACCAAATATCTCACAACTGACTGATCTCACCAGTGCTTTATTCCAGAGGCTAAGCCTTTGTCCACACCGGAAAGTCTAGAGTTCAAGTGCTACTGATCATTGACAATGCTGGAGAGCATGTTGTCAACCTGTCATATAACAGTGTCCAGATAGTTTTTGCCACCAGATACCCCATTGCTCATTCAGTCCATGGATCAAGGCATTATTCACGCTTTTAAGGTGCTTTATCTGTGAAACACGCTGCAAAACCTGGCTAAAGTTTTGGACTCAGATGAAACTTTTCACTAAAGGAATACTGGCATGACTAAGATATTGTATAGTGCCTTCTAAATATTCAGAAGGCCATAAAAGAGATGAAAAGTGAAACAGTTAGTGCTGGCTGGAAAAGCTTGTGGGGCCACAATGACTAGGGTTTCCCCTCTGATGAAGTCAACACTCTGGCAAAACTACTGATATGACTGCTAATTATGTGAATAATCCATCAGGTTATTCGCATAATCACTCACAACCAATGCAGACAGAGACCGGAAATAGATGACAAAGTGAGCTGGTGAAGTAGAGGATGAGGAACGCATGAACTGCAGGTAGGAGAAAATGGGGAGGTTGAACTCAATCATCTTGCAACCATGGTCAGAGTCAAAATGGACAAAGAAGTTCAGTGAGTGGCTGAAGAATGGGACGCTGAGAAGCTTCCTTGGTTGGCTTCATAAATATAATTGAGAGTGGCATGTCACTTTATAAACACCTTCACACTCAGAAGAAAGAGCAGCATGAACAACTCCCTATAATTATGTTTATCACTTAAAGAAAGGGTCAGTTATGCCTAAGCCTATGCCTTTAGTGGAAATACACGTTACAGCCCAGGACAAAAATACTGCACCATCTGATGAAGAGTCTGATGCAGTTGGGGCTTCAGAAGAGCCGCAATCCTCCTCTTGGCTGTGTAGTACATTCACCTCATCTGTATCACCCTCATCAGCAGCAGCGATGCACAGCTACATAATTCATGATCTTCATCATTCAAGTTGTAGTATATTTCACAGGTGAATACCCATATTTAATTTTATATGTTGTTAAAATTACATGAGTTTAAGAGTGTAGGAAGTGTAAGTGCACAGGAAGTGTTCATACGAGTGTGGAAATGGTTAATAAGAAAATTAGAAAGCTTTATACATTAGGTGGAAGGGTTTAAAAATTTTATATATAAATAGAATATAAATATAATGCTGCTACTTTGTAGATTTTCACCGGTCACAGGAGTTGCTGGAGCAACACTACTGTGATAGGTGAGAAATCACAGTAATGAAATATTTGAAAAAATAAATTTTTCTCAGATTATTCTATCTCTGAAATTTATTGATACATTCCTACTTGACTTCTGATTTTTAGTTATTTTTATTTTTTCTTAATGGCAATATTTATAAACTACAGTAACATAAACATTTGCCTTACTATGTTTGTATCAATAAATCTTTGGCAAGAATAACTATCTTTTCTTAGGAGGGTAAAACAATAATTTCAGCAAAAACAATGACAATCTTTGTGTCTTAAATCTTTTATTTTAGATTCACAGATAAAGGCATTCTTAGAGATTTTTCTAAAAATGATGTACCTCACTAAAGATACTGTTTTAAGGCTTACAGTTAAATAAAAACAACTCTAAAGGATAAGGGTAATGACACAGACAAGAAAACAGGACAGAGAAAAAGGGACTATCCAAGACCTCTGTTTCAAAGAAAATGTTTGTGAAGACGTGGCCTAAAGAAATGAATTTGAACAAGGACAGTTCTGAAATGAGATCTTAATGTGGAAGAAATATTATTACCCACCTTTGTAAGGGCTTCACAGATCTGGGTAACTGAGATCATTCAAGAACTATTTTAATGACATGAGCAATAATAAAAATGCCATTGAGAATTTGTTTTACTCCATGGATTTGAGAGCCTGAAATTAGGACACAGGGTTCATCATATCCTGAGAATCCTAAGCTATGTTTTCCTATCAAGTTCTTAGACTCCTAAACAGACTACACGAATGTTAAGATAACCATCTTTTCCTTCCCTGTATAGACATTATAAGTTTTTAACATAATCAGTTCTAAGTAGGGAAAGGAGTCAATTAAATGTGAATAAGCAAAAATTTGACCATGTAAATGAGCTTTTTATTATGTACAGTAGTAGAACAAAAGCCTATTTCATAACCCAAGAACATACTAAATAATCTTGCCTTGGCTCAAGGATTATCATGACATAATGTAAACATTATCACCAAGGACCTTTAAATAAAATGCTGTTATGCAGGGCCAGGAGTGTGGCCTAGTGGTAGAGTGCTCTACTAGCATGCACGAAGACCTGGGATCAATTTCTCAGTACCACATACATAGAAAAAGCTGAAAGTGGTGCTGTGGCTTAACTGGTAGAGTGCAAGCCTTGAGAAGAGCTCAAGGACAGTGTCCAGGCCTGAGTTCAAGCCCCAGGACTGGCAACAAAAAAGATCCTGTAATGCACAAGCTCCTATGTTGAAGTAGTTAGGCCTGTACCATGTGTTTTTTGGAACCAGAGTATATAGAATGAAGGATGTGAGACAAAAGACACACAGAGAAAAGGTAGATGTTTCACATGTGGAACTCAGGAACAATCAGTCCTCACAAAAGGTTCCAGGGGAAGAAGAGGAAGATGTAGTCGTATATCAATCCTATAATGTTGACATGTGGCACTCTTCTCAATACTGAGTTCTATTATCTTCAAAGATAAGCTAAAGGACAAGCCTGGTTGATGAAATTCAAATCCTTAACACATCTGGCTAATTTTTGTAACTAATCTAAGCATATGAACGAGTATTTGTAAACAAACACACACACACACACACACACACACACACACACTACCCTTACAACTACAAATATTTCTACCTTTTCTGCTCTTCTTCCTAGATATATTTGCTCATTAATAAGGAACAAATAGCAAATGTAAGATTGTATAACCCTAGTTGTTGGTGGAATTCACAGTGAATGTAGGGAAAATACGACTATTTTGAAAATAATTTTGTGACATATATGCAATATTAGATTGAGTAAGGAAGTGTCTTGAAGGAATGTTTAACCTGGTGACATTAATCAAGGAATAGAATAGTCATAAACTGCTTTGTTAAATGGAACATCCTTTGTATAACTACTTAAAGATAATAATAATTCTTAAAAAGGAAGACTATCATCCTGAAGTTTACCTTCAAAAGTTAGTGACCCACCTGGTGGATGCTGGAAGCAGGGTATTACTCATCTCCCCACAGCCTTCCCTTCCACCTAGCCTTCTTTTCCCCTTACCCTTTCTATTAATTTCTTATCTAATTCTGGCAAGTCTCTTCTGGAAAGTCTCCAGTCTCTTCTCCTGTGTCCAGGACATTCAACACCTCAATATTGAAGATTCCGGGTTTGTATTAATAAAACAGTCCGCCCTTAGGCATCCAAATCAATTTGTAATCCATTCAAATTTTCTACTTTTGTAGACAAACCATAAAAGTGTACTGCTTACTTTCCCCCAAAATTAGTACCTTGCAATCTTAGATACAAGACTTGTGCAACAGAAGTAACTAATATTTCGGTTAAACTTACCTAGATTCTAGATTAGAGAACACCATAAAACAAGCTCAACCAGAACAAAGACTGATCTGCCTGTTTATCTAGAATAAAAATCAGTTGTGAGTTGATCAACGACTTAGTAGTGTTTTTATGGTGTATGTGCAGGAGAGACTCTTACAAGCCAGGAACTCTGATGCAGGTAGTCATCTATCCTTTCATTGAGGAATGTTAGCCATTAAAACTCCTATAGCAGAATAAAACGTAAAATAAGTTGTGAGATTTAAAATTTAATACCTAGTTCTCATGTTGATGAATATGGAGGCAGTGAAAACTTTGATAGAGTGGTAATGAGAGGCCCAATCTATAATATGTAATTTTCAACTGCAATTTTATATTGGATTCATTCATCAGATTTGGCTTCTATGTGGCTGTGAAGTATGAAAGACATTAGGCATTCAAATCAGAATACTAAATTCTCCATCCACCCCTCTCCAAGAGTACATACTGATAAGCATGCATATACAAAGAAATGTAGACAAAGAGCTTGCATATTGGATTGCCAAAGATAAAAAGAGAAATGGCACTTCCAAATTCACTACATGCTTTTCTCTGAAGTCAGACTTATCTTCACAGCCCATGTTTAAAATCCTTTCGTGGATCTCCAGGATTCTCAGTTCTTTTAACTAGTCCTAATTTTTCGTTTCATTTTTTCTTGTGCATTCCTTCACACTTATTCATCCTTTCTATAGGGCATTATAATTATGCCCATTCAAGTACTTAGAACTAAGGTTGCATAAATGAACATATAAGTGATCTGACTTAAAGTCAAGTCTCCTGGGATAACAGACATTGGTAGAGTGAGAAGGTGGCTGGAAATTGGGCCTAGGGGTAGAGTGCTTGCCTAGCATTCATGAAAGACCCAGGTTCAATTCCTCGGTACCACATACATGGAAAATCCAAGCCCTGTGTACAAGCCCCAGAACTTGTAAAAAAAAATAAGAATTGAGAAAGGATAGATAGATAGATAGATAGATAGATAGATAGATAGATAGATACATACATACATACATACATACACACATACACACATACACACATACACACATACACACATACACACACACACACATACATACATACATACATACATACATACATACATAGATGATAGGTAGATAGATATCTAATTCTTTGCACATTTAACATAATCTCAATTTTCAAATTTCTAAACAGAAGAGGAAAGAAAGATGAAGTCCTATGCAAATAAAAAACTAGATTACAATTGCAGAGTCAATGAGATAAGAAATCACCAGATTTGGGGCTGGGAGTTTGGCATAGTGGTAAAGTGCTTGCCTAGCATGCACGAAGACCCAGATTCAATTCCTCGGTACCACATACATAGAAAAAAGCCAGAAGTGGTGCTGAGGCTCAAGTGGTAGAGCTCTAGCCTTGAGAAAGTCCAAGGACAGTTCTCAGGCCCTGAGCTCAAGCCCAGGACTGGCAAAACAAATATTTTCAGAGGTAACATTGTCTGAAAAGAAATGTACTTTCCCACATTTATGTAACCATAACTCCTCCATGCATCACTTTCATAATAATGATAAAAAATTTAAAAACATTTCCTATTTGTCCATTTATAGTAAAATTTGCTGACTACTGCTCTAAAATATTGCTGGGTATGGAACCTAAGGAATCAAGGATGTTCATGGAAATATTTTCAAAAGGACAGCTCAGAGATTATGGCTTGAACTAAGTGATTTTGATTATGTAGATACAGAGCTACTGATTGAATTGGGAAAGATTTGAGAAGCAAACTGAGAAGGAATTAATGAATTATTGGATATGGTTCATGAGGGCAAGAGACTTTAAAGATAAATTTATGTCTTAAACTTGAAAGATAGATAGTAGTGTCATTTACTGGAAGCACATCAGATTTAGGAAGAAGACAATAAATTTAATTTTGGACATGCTAAGTTTTTGTTGTCTTGGAGAGTATCCAGAAGACATATAAAGTTTTCCGTTGGAGTTAAAGGGCAGATCTGAGATACACATTTAATTTATGATCATGTGTGAGTAGGCATTATGGGTATGAATGAGACTTCCTAGAAAATTGTCATGACCTAGCAAAAGATCTTTGCTAACAGTCTTAAGGACAACTCTCTTACAACTCTCCTGAGCTAAGTAGAAGGTTATGACATGCCAAGAGTACCAGGAAAGCTGCATGTTACTATGATAGGAAGAAAAGAAGCACTTTTAAAAAAAAATCTGGAGGGAAAAATGTTTTGAGAGAAGTATAGTATATTCAACAGTGAGTAAGCACTGAGTAAAAATTCTGTTAGATATTTGGTAAAAGAAGCACCAAGATATATATATATATATATATATATATATATATATATATATATGCCTAGCCTAACATATTAATGAAGTGAATGCCAGACACAGGAAAGATCAGAAGTACCTGAAGATACATAGTGTTGGGAGCCAGAGTGGAATCAAACTGTACCTTGACTTGCATCAGATGATGGCTATATTGTCTTATTGCTTTCTGGCCCTATTCTATGTAAATGACCTGAGAATTAACATATGAATGTAACACCTGGAGGTTCCCTGGGAGAGGAGGAGGGAAGAAAGGGGAGTGGAAAATAAACGCGGCAGTCTCGGCAGTCTTTGCCTGGACTGCGGACATCCCGGACCCGGTGTGTCTGTCTCTCTTCTTTTTCTTCCTAGTCCTTGTCCCCTATTTCAGGAACCCCAATCTGCGAACCCTGGTTTGCTGCCGGTTGGCCCCGGCATCTGGCGCCCGAACAGGGACCCTGAAAATCTGGGACGAAGGTGAAGGACCCCTCCCTGTGGTGAGTAACACATCGTAGGACTATTAAGAGAGTATAGTCAGGAGTAAAAATTATGGGTCAAGCTAATAGTCATGGGTTATTTCTACCGATCTTAACAGGCCTATTTGAAGCCCACGGAACGTGGGTGGAAGAGGGGGTGCTTCAGAGCTTCCTACAGTTTCTCAAGGAGGCATGCCCGAGGTCTATAGAGGAGGAATTCCAAAAAGCCTGGCAGCGGATAGGAAAAAGAATTCAAGATTATTATGATGTATATGGCCCCGAAAAGACCCCAGTAGAGGCTACTACTGTATGGAATTTAGTAAGTAAATACATAGATCCTCTACATGAAGATGCTGAACTTAATCTTGAATTAAGGGAACTTTATGAGTTAAAGGACCCTTCTGAAGAACCTGAGGCTGAGCCATATGCCGCAGCCCAAGAGAGTCTAAGTGAGATCTTGCAAAGGGAACAACAACCAGTAGATATTGAGTATCAGAATTCAGGTCTGAATACCAAGGAGGAAAGTTATGATGAGTCATTGGAGGGCCGGGTGGCTATGATAGAGAAGAAGTTAGAAGAAATGCTACATCTTCTATCGAAAATGGGGACAGAGCAGAGAGGCCCCCCCAGAAGTAGGAAAGAAATATGACCCTCAGGCCACTATGGTGTCTGATTCTAAACCTTACCCCTCACACCCACCGCCTCCGGCTGCAGCCTTACGGCCTCAATCCCTTTCTCAACCTTTAGGCAAGCCTAAAGGCCCTAGCAACAAGTCCCTTTTAACAGGCACTACAACCAGGCACAGTGCATCGCAATTAAACCTGACTCAGGCTGCTAGAGAGAGGGAAGGTATTTCAGGGCCTCGATGCTTCCCTAGTTTAGTTGATCATGATGAACAACCATCAACCTGTTCCTGTTAAACTATTACAGGATTTAAAAAATGCCTGCTCCCAATATGGGCCAACTGCCCCTTTTACTCAAGTAATATTGGAGGCCGCGTGTGCTGATATTGGACCCTCCCATGTACAAGGCCTTACTTTAGCCGCCGCTCCTCAAGGAAAGACTGTTAGTGAGTCTCTAAAATATAGAGGTCAGCGGCATTCTCGGGATGCTAGACCCCCAGGGCGTTGCTTTTCTTGTGGACAAATAGGACATTGGATGACGCAATGCCCACGCCAGGCCAGGCAAAAGAGAGAAAAATCACCTGGCACATGTCCACGCTGTGGTAAAGGGAAGCACTGGGCTAAAGATTGCAAGTCAGCAACAAATCGCAATGGCCGCCCGTATTTGGGAAACTGGAGAAGGGGCCAGCCCCTGGCCCCGCAAAACCATGGGGCAGTCCCTCCCTCTTCTCGGCCACAAGTGCATCTTCTAACAACCCCCCAAGATCAGTCTCCGGCCTCCTCCGTGCCACCCCAGGAAGTGCAGGATTGGACCTCTGTTCCTCCACCTGCTCAGTATTGACCCCAGAGATGGGGACACAAGCTCTCCCCACGGGGGTCTTCGGCCCCCTTCCCCCGGGAGTGGCTGGATTGCTGTTAGGGCGAAGTAGCTCAGCCCTTAAAGGGATACAGATTACACCTGGCAAAATTGACCAGGATTTTACTGGAGAAATCAAAGTTATGGCCTCTGCCCCGAAACACGTGGTATCGATCCCAGCCGGTCAAAAATTAGCACAATTAATACTTGTGCCTTTACCTCCCGGGGAGACTTCTAATTCCCCATGTGGACAGAGAGGATTTAGATCTTCTGATATCTATTGGGTACAAAGCATAAAACAAGAGAGGCCTGAGATGACTATATTTATACAAGAAAAGCCCTTTAAAGGAATATTAGACACTGGAGCAGATGTGTCTGTGATATCTAAAAAACATTGGCCAGCCCAATGGCCCCTGACAACCTCTATGACTTCCCTACAGGGGGTTGGGCAAGCAACTGACCCACAGCAGAGCAGTGCGATCCTTGTTTGGAGAGATGAGGAAGGGCACTCTGGTCATTTTCAGCCATTTGTCTTGGATCATCTGCCAATTAATTTATGGGGTCGTGATATCATGGAAAAAATGGGAGTGTATATGTTTAGTCCTAGTGCTGCGGTCACTAAGCAGTTACTTGATCAAGGCCTCCTCCCCTTTAGGGGACTAGGCCGAGCAGCACAGGGGGAGCTAGAGCCACTCCAACCCCAGTCTCACCCTACGAGACAAGGATTGGGGTATCCCTTGACGGGAGCTGTCGTTTGCCCTCCCCCTCATGCTGATCCCATAAATTGGCTCTCTGAACAACCGGTATGGGTTGAACAGTGGCCTCTTTCTCTAGAAAAGATCATTGCAGCTCAGCAGCTGGTACAGGAACAGCTGGACTTGGGGCATGTGGCCCCTTCTAACTCTCCATGGAATTCTCCAATTTTTGTTATAAAGAAAAAGTCAGGTAAATGGAGGCTGTTACAGGATTTGAGAAAGGTTAACGCGACAATGGAACTGATGGGGGCCCTACAGCCTGGCTTGCCTTCACCCATGGCAATCCCAAAGGATACTTATAAGATTATTATAGATTTGAAGGATTGTTTCTATACTATACCCCTGGCGCCTCAAGACTGTAAGCGCTTTGCCTTCAGCGTCCCCTCTGTTAATTTTAAAGAACCCATGAAGCGATATCACTGGCTTGTGCTCCCACAGGGCATGGCAAATAGCCCAACTTTATGTCAAAGTTTTGTAGCTAGAGCCATTTCTTCCACTCGTGAAAAATTTTCTTCTGTTTATATTGTTCATTATATGGATGACATCTTGTTGGCTTGTTCTGAACCTATCGTCGTACGACAAGCCTTTGGACAACTAAAGCAAGATCTGAGCCTCTTTGGCCTTATAATAGCAGCTGAAAAGGTTCAGGAACACCTCCCTTTTACATATCTAGGCCATATATTAGGCCCACACTATTTTAAAAGCCAAAAAATACAATTAAAAACTTCCCACTTAAGAACTCTTCATGATTTTCAGCAATTCTTAGGAGATATAAATTGGCTTCGGCCTTATCTAAAGCTCTCCACAGGAGAGTTAAAACCCCTTTTTGATCTCTTAAAAGGAGATACCAACCCTACATCCTTGCGTGAATTAAATCCTGACGCCAGGAGGGCCATCCAAATTGTAGAAAAGGCAATTTCCCAGCAACAAGTGACCTATTGTGACTATTCTAAACCATGGGGAGTTTATATTTTAGCTACTTCTCACTCCCCAACTGCTGTATTGTGGCAGGATGGCCCACTTTTATGGCTTTATCTACCATCAACACCCGGCAAAGTGCTGACCCCCTACTACGAATTGGTAGCTAATCTGATACATATGTGCCGAGTGGATTCCTGTAAATATTTAGGTCAGGAACCTCATTTTATCTGTGTCTACAACAACAAGATTGGCTATTCGCCCATTGCGATTCTTGGGCCATTGCTTGGGCCAATTATACGGGGAAAATTTTGCATCACTACCCGTCTAACAAACTTCTCCAATTTGCTGCGTGTCATACGTTTCTATTTCCTTCCATAGTACAGGCCTCGCCTTTATCTTCTGCTGCTTTGGTATTTACAGATGGATCCTCTAATGGAAAGGCTGCTTTGACCATTAATGGGAAAACTCAATCTTGGGTTACGGGTTTTTCCTCCGCCCAAGAGGTGGAATTAGAGGCTGTTTTACAAGCACTCGTCCTGTTACAAGACGAGCCCTTTAACTTATACTCAGACAGTCAATATGTAATTCGTGCTCTTCAAGTCATAGAAACTGTTCCCTTTATTGGAACTACTAACTCCAATATTCAGACCCAATTTCGCCAAGTACAAACTTTGCTTTGTTCTCGCAACCACCCCTGTTTTTTTGGCTTTGTTCGAGCTCACACTAATCTTCCTGGCCCTTTAAGTGAGGGCAATGCAGTTACTGACTCCGCCACCAGAGTTTACTTAACTCAGGTTGAACTTGCTAAGCAGTCACATGCCATCCATCATCAAAACAGTCGAGCCTTGCGCCGACAGTTCAAATTATCTAGAGAAGCGGCACGTCAAATAGTTAAGACTTGCTCCAACTGTGTCCCTTTTTCACCAGCCCCCCATTTAGGCATAAATCCACGAGGACTGCTTTCTAATCACATTTGGCAGATGGATGTCACACATGTTCCATCATTTGGCCGATTAAAATATGTTCATGTTACTGTAGATACTTATTCTAATTTTATCTTGGCCACCCCCCTTGCTGGGGAAGCCACTAAACATTGTATCTCTCACTGCATTCGATGCTTTGCTGAGATGGGGATTCCCTCGCAAATAAAAACAGATAATGGCCCTGGCTATGCAAGCCGAGCATTTCAATCCTTCTGCCATTCCTATAATATCACTCATATTACAGGCATTCCTTACAATCCTCAAGGTCAAGGCATTGTGGAGAGAGCTAATGGATTATTAAAACATCAAATTGCTAAAATACAGAAAGGAGAGTCATATCCCGCTACCCCTGTGAATATACTTAATCATGCTTTATTTGTTTTAAATTTTTTGAATTTGGATTCAAATAATTTATCTGCTGCTCAGCGATTCTGGGAAAAAAGAGCGCAGCGTCCTTTTGCCTTAGTAAAATGGAAGGATCCCCTAACTGGTGCTTGGCATGGACCCGATCCTGTTCTAACCTGGGGTCGAGGGCATGTATGTGTTTTTTCACAAGGAGAAAATGACGCCCGCTGGCTGCCTGAACGCTGCGTTCGGATCGTGGAGAGTGACAGTGGCCATCCAAGCAGCGACTCACTGGGCCTACACCCCCAACCCTCCAGTGGTGCATCCTGCGACGTGGGAAGGACCTGAGTTATTTGTGCATGTCAATCGGGACTGCTACTGATCCACTTGTTCCACACATTCATATGAGCTGTGTTTCTCCTCCTTTTACTATTATGTAGGGACCTTTTAACATATTTATTGACTCTACACAATTTAATATGTGACATTATTTTGTCTTTATCAGCCCTCTTTTTAATAACCTTTTTTGTAAAAGATGCCCAGGTGAAAAGCAAAGGCCTCCAGAGGTAAGCAGAAGTCGGCCGACCCCCTTGTATGTCTGCGTTTTATTTTATTTTATTTTATTTTATTTTATTTTTGTTTGTTTGTTTGAAAAAGTGCACTGTGGGCCTAAAACAGAGGCCTGGGTGGTCAAGGGACGCCTTGACCCCCCCTCCCCTTCTGAGTTTCTTGTCGATAACAAGGCATACCTGAGAGTCCCACCAGCAAGACATGTCTAAATCTAAAAATAACTGTTTGGTGAAAACATTCATTTGAGCTCATGTTTTTTGTGTTAAGTGTATCTGATTGAGTCCAATTTTCTTGTTATATGTCAATGTCTGATTATTTAAAAGTCTCCGTTTCTCTGTCTTGTTCGTGTTACATATTTTTCCTTGTCCAGTTTTGTCTTTAAAAATTGGTACCATTTCTAAGTATGGATCCTTATGGTTTTTTTGTGCATACTCAAGCACACATCCTTGTTATTTATTTGAACATTTCTGGGCCTAGCATGGCCGCTCCCCCATGTCTGCAGTTGTAACAAGCCCTGGAAAAATAAATTCCAGCTAAGTTGCCTTGCAAAAAGTTTTGTTTTGAACCTGGTTCTCATCTATAAGAGTAAAATTGGCAAAACTCTCTTGACACAAACTTCCGGAAAACGAACGGCCAATATTAATTTTGCGCACTTTATGATCTTTGAGTATGAATGTGTGTGAATGAGTGAGTGAACATGTTCAAGGTTAAATTGTCAGCATGCTGTATAAAACAATGGTTGAACTCATTTGAAACAAAGGCAATTGGGTAAATCTAAGACTAAACTTCAAGAAAATTATTATGCTTGAATGTTTCCTATGTCTTAAAAGTATTATTGCATTGTTTTAAAGAAAAACTGATAAAAAGTATTTTTCTAAAGATCCTGAAATCTGCATTTTAAAAAATCTGGTATTGCAATACATACAGCTGTTTACATTGTAAACATTGTATCCTGTTCAGCACAGAGGTGTTAGGGAATTTGGGATTTATTACTTTAAGTTAAAGTTTGGAAACATGTATTAGAAATTTAAATGTAAAATTGTTCATTAACGTCAGAAATTTTGCCTGTCCTTTTTTGAAAACTGACACTAGAAATCTGATGGTAAAATGTGGATAATGTGATTAGTATTTTAAAGGAATGTTTAAAGGTTTATCTCCATGCTATTGGGTGTATTTTAAAAAAGGAGAGGAAACTAAGTCCAGACTTAGACTTTTGGTGCACTGATGTCTATAGTTCTTGAATTAGGGAAAAACTGTTATTTGAGTTTAAACTGTTGTTGGAGTTCTAGACAGTAATCTAAACTGCAAAAGAGCCCTTTTTTCTAAAAGGCAAGAGGAGTGCCTTGAGCCTTAGAGGGCCTGGAGGCAAAGGGAATTCCTTTAGCCTTAAAGGTTTTTCAAATGCAAATAAAGACCAAAGTGTTAAGAGTTTAAGTTAAAAAGTGTAAAAGTTTTAAAGAAAATTAGAAACCATTTCTGAACAAAATTTAAAAGTAAAGTTGTCCTAAAGCTTTGTTTCAAAAAAAGAAACAAGGAAAATTAGGACTATCAAAATGATTGCTTAATTGCTATTTCAGCTTACTCTTGTAAGTTACTTTATAGCAATCTCCAGAAGGCCCATGGAGAAGGACAGCAGATCCTCATTCAGATGTAAGTTTGGCCCTCACCAAGTTCCAGGTAAGATCATGCTTAGAGACTATTTCTGTATTGACCACCTTGTTGTTTCTAATTGGAGTAAAGTGGCCTTTTGTAGGACTCATTGATCTGAAAGCCACAGTTTTGAGCCTGCCCGGGCAAAGCAAAGTCCCTGTGAGACTGTGGTGTCTAATCTGCCAGCAGGATGCTGGGACAGAGTTGCTTTGGAGCTCGAAGTGGCAGAGTGCTAGCTCTGAGCTGAAAAGCTGGGGGGAAGCACTCAAGCACCAAGCTCGGGACTCACAGTGGCAGGGTGCTAGCCTTGAGCTGGAGAGCTGAGAGACAGCGCCCAGACCCTGAGTTCAAATCCAACAATCAACAAAGTGAAATGCCAATGGGATGTTTATCCCTGTGTGGAGAGACACTACTGGGACAGGAAAGCCTCTGCTTGGATGGCAGAGATGTTGTCAGATCTTAGAGTCACTTGTGCTTGGCCATTCAAATTAATCAGAGCCGGGAGGTCATAGAATAGTTTGTAAGCATGCCTTACTAATGCCCGTGCCTTTCATAACTGGGCAGGAACTTGTCAATCTTCTGTGATAGCGGGTAGTTTAAAGTCCTAATTGAGTAAAATTTTTATTTTTTATTTTTGACACCAGCCACAAATTCAGGAAAAGTTTGTGGATCTGAGGCTTGTGTCTCTATTAATCTGTTTAGATCTGACAACTGAAGCATTGTTAAGGTTGCAGAAATTTAGTTCCCCAGACAATCAAGAAAAAGCCTTTGCAAATGGGTGCTAGGTAGGCTGCGCTGTTGTGGCCAAGGATGGTTTGTGCAGTTGTTGAATGTCAAGTATGATTTCTAGTTTGGAGTAGATTGTTGTTCCTGGTGTCTAATCCTTGCAACCCCTTGATAAAACAGGCTGGGCTTCTTAAGGTCCCTGGTCAAGCGTGGAGACGGCGCCCCTGAGTCAGCTTGAAGAAGTCACGGAAGTTGAATCTCCGCCCATCAAATCCCCATTGGACCAAGGGACCAAAGTCATTTTTGGAAAATGTGACAGGATAAATTAGGGGTATAGAAAAGAGTAAAAATTGCACTTGTGTTTCTTTTAAAATAAAAAACGGGGGACATGTTGGGAGCCAGAGTGGAATCAAACTGTACCTTGACTTGCATCAGATGATGGCTATATTGTCTTATTGCTTTCTGGCCCTATTCTATGTAAATGACCTGAGAATTAACATATGAATGTAACACCTGGAGGTTCCCTGGGAGAGGAGGAGGGAAGAAAGGGGAGTGGAAAATAAACGCGGCAGTCTCGGCAGTCTTTGCCTGGACTGCGGACATCCCGGACCCGGTGTGTCTGTCTCTCTTCTTTTTCTTCCTAGTCCTTGTCCCCTATTTCAGGAACCCCAATCTGCGAACCCTGGTTTGCTGCCGGTTGGCCCCGGCAACATAGCTTACATAATCAATCCTCTTAAACCTCCAGTCAAAAGAGAGAAACATTATTTGGTGTCTACATGTCAGTTAAACTTACTGCTCTGTTTTTAGACATCCCTCTGATATTTCACCTCTTTACACAAATGTCTTATGGACATTACCCATGAGTTTCCATCTCACTAACACTCAATGCGACACATAATACACATTTGTGTGAGTACTGGTGTCCCTTTAAACTAATTCACAAAATTGCATTTCTATAGTTTACACTATCCTTGATTCTAAAGACTATCTGTTGACTTTCAAAGCACAATAATGAGAAATAGAGGAGATTTCCCAGAACTTTGTTTATGGGTATGAGTGTACAAACTATACATATTGCCTTTCCATTTATTATGTTTATTCATTTTAGCAAATGAAGTGATACATAGTTGTACAATTTTATTACAGGTGTGAGTGCAGTGGCTCATACCTGTAAAACTATCAAATCAGACGGCTGAGATCTGATCATGAAGGTTCAAGACCAGCCCACAAAAAAAAAATTAGAGACCCTAATCTTCAATTAACTAGCAAAAAGCTGGATGTAGAGGTATAGCTCCAGTGGTAAAGCACCAGATTTGAGTAAAAATGACCAGCAAACACTAGGGGCTCTTAGTTGAAGTTTCAGTCCTGACCCAAAATAGTTCATATTTACAGAGCACAACACAAAATTTGTTTGTTTTGCTTTTTTATGCTGGTCCTGGGGCTTGCATTCAGCCTGGTTACTGTCACTGATCATTTGTGTTGAAGACTAGCACTCTACCACCTAAGCCAGAGCCCCTCTTCCAGGTTTTTTGGTGGTTAATAGAAATAAGACTCTCATAGACTTTCTTGCCTAGGCTGTCTTTGAACCACATTCCTCAGATGTCATCTTCCTGAGTTACCAGTGTTACAGTATAAGTCATTGACACCTATATAACCAGGTGCTTTAACTTACATATGCATTGTGAAATTGAGATAATTTATCTATTACCTCACATAATTTTTGTGGCAAGAATATTTCAAGTTTACACTTTTAGGGATATAATACTATACAAATGTGTTACTGATTCTACTTATCTTATCTCTGGTCCAATATGTCCCAATTTTACCCTTCCTTTTTCTTGGCTACAGTAATTACCATTTTGTTCTCTGCCCCTCTGAAGTTTGGCTTTTTAAGAATCCACGTACAGTTAGAGTATTTGATCTTAAGTTCCTAGCTTATTTCACTCAGTATAACATCGTAGCTTCAGCCACATTGTCACAAATACCAACCTTCTGTTAAGAATTATAATATCTCACTCCATGCACTCACTGAATTTTCTTTATCTCCTCCCCATTAATGGGCTCTTCAGGTTGGCTCTATATCTGTATTATTGTAAGTATTATGGCAATAAAAATAGGAATGCAGATGTCTCTTGGAGATGTAAATGTTATTTCCTTTTAATATACATATATATGTATATGTGTAGTAGTGAAAGGGCAGAAGTATATTGTGGTTCTGTGATTAGGTTTATTTCTTATTGTATTTCATTGTCAGGGTGATGTATAGAGGGGTTACAGTTACATTCATAAGATATAGAGGGTAAATTACTTCTTGAACATTGATATCCCTTCCCATGTTTTTCTCTCCTTCCCTCTCCTCACCCCTCCCAAGCATTTTGTTTTTCCCCTCCACTTCCCTATTTCAAATAAACAAATACATGATTACATTTTCTGAGGAACCTCTGTTCAATTTTCTGTAATAACTATAATTTGTATTCTTATCAGTCAAGTGTAAGCTGGCACTTGTGTGTGTGTGTGTGTGTGTGTGTGTGTGTGTGTGTGTGTGTGTTTCTCTGGAGTTTGATGATTATGAACACTGAAAATATTTACGAAATGTTGGTAATTTGTGCATGTTTTTCTGATAAATAGTTTTCAAGGTCCTTTGCCTAATTTAAAGTTAAGTTTTTCTTGTTTTGGAGTAGTGTCCTGATATATTTTGATTGTTTACTGCTCATTGAATATAGTGTTCAAAATTAATTTCTTATTCTATTATCAGTGTTCTTCTGAATACTTAAATACGTTTTTAATTAAATATCAAGTAAAGTGTTGTAAGGAAGGAATTACTTTAAATAATTTGTCATAATCCAGTGTTATTAAAGAATCAGTCTTCTTTTTGCAGTGTGTATTTGTGTGTGTGTGTGTGTGTGTGTGTGTGTGTGTGTGTGTGTGTGTGCGTGCCAGTCCTGGAGCTTGAACTTAGGGAGCCACCATGAGCTGCCACAGCTCCCTTCTGACTTTTTTTTGGTAGAGTACTTAATGGAGATAACAGTCTCACAGACTTTTCTGCACAGGCTGGCTTCGAATTACAAAATTTGGATATCAGTGACCCAAACAGCGAGGATTTTCAGGCATCAGCATCTGGCTCTTCTTGTTGCTTTTATGAAACCACTGAAAATTTATAAAAGTAACTGCAACTGAAATACTTAAAAATTAAGATAATAGCAGAGTAGTCAATGGTTCTTGCCTTTGATTAATTCTATGCAAAGTTTTCTATTTCCCAAGGGAGATAATTATTAGGAACAAAAAGTACCCACAGAACACTCTAATAATTGAAACACATACATTTTCCCAAATCTAAAAATTAAAACATTGCCTGAGCATTTATTCTTTATACTTCCTCAGCAGAAATTAAGTATGTGAAAAATCAATTTGAAAGGATTCACTTTTCATTGAATCCTTACAATTTGCTGAGTATGGATGATAGTACTCATGTCAGCTTTGAAGGCAAGATTTTTTGGGATTTTGCCAGTCCTGGGCTTGAGCTCAGGGCTTGAGCTCAGGGCCTGAGCACTGTGCTTGGACTTGCTCGAGGCTACAGCTCTACCACTTGAGCCTGAGCATCACTTCTGACTTTTTTCTATGTATATGGTACTGAGGAATTGAACCCGGGTCTTCATGCATGCTAGGCAAGCACTCTACCACAAGGCCAAACTCCTGGCCCAAGATTTTTTATACTAAAAAACAAACAGCATTTTGTTTTACTTTAGGACATTTGCTTCTTTCTTATAATTTATATTAGGTGAATAGAAATCATTCACCCATCAGCTATAACTTTGAATTTCTGGCAGTATTTTGAACTCTCAAAAAATTACTCTGAAGACCACATTAATTCTCTTCAGAATATGGCTTGGTGAATGGGGAAGGCAATGATGGAGCTGCTTATGCCATCACAAGAGAACCTGCAGAAGCTTCTTCTTTGCCCTGTAGGGTAAAACAAAATATATTGTATCTTTATGGCAAGAGGTTATTTTTAACTTGGAACAAAATCTTCACTAAGACAGGGTTCTACTTTCCTACAACATTGGGAAAGTAGAGTACTAGTTGTTTTGATGTTTGCATTTCAGAAAGATGCTTCTTGGGTCCATGCAAAAGCCATTCCTGGGTTTAAATATGAAACAAGGATCTATTTATTTTTTAAAAGGATGGATATATTCCCAAAGGAGGAGAAAATATTCACTGTTATCATTTTTACAAACTAACACTCTTTTAAAAAGAAATGGTCCACAGGGGGAACCTTTCCATTTATTTTCCATTTGCTTTTATAATAGGTATTTTAAATGTAATTTCCACAAAACAGAAATAAAGAAAAAATTCAGAAATAACTGTTAAACTGTAAAATTTATTTGTGATGGAATTATATTACCTAAGCCCTTTTCTTTTGTCTAGCACAAATATGCTTAAATGAGTTAATAATGGTGGTCTTGTGTGCATCGATAAAATAATCATCCTAACAGATATAGGTCCCTTAGTTTATAATTCTTCTACCTAGTTATTAAATATCTTTTATGAGTAACTGATATCTAATGGTGCTATTGGTAACAACCCTTCTGTTTTGCTCCTTATTCTCATAATCATTAAACCGAATGTAATGATGTATTCAAGATTTACAAGAAATCAGTAGAAGGAGGGGAAAAAATGGATACAAACTGAAACAAGGACAACAATCATTCATTATATGGCTTTTGTTTCTATATCCTAGAGGTCCTTTCAGTTAGCATCATACTATATGGCCTTATGTATCAAGGTTTTGCTCAATTGCAAATCTCTGCTAGAAGAGCCCAAGGTTTCTACTGATTATGACAAACGAGGGAAACCATTGAGCCTATCTACATTTGAGTCTGGCTTACTTCACTTAATATGATTTTTTCTAAGTCTTTCCATTTCCTAACAAATGGGGCAATGTCCTTCTTTCTGACAGCAGCATAGAATTCCATTGTGTATAAATACCACATCTTGTTGATCCATACATCAACTGAGGGACATCTAGGATGATTCCATATCTTTGCTATGGTAAATAGTGCTGCAATGAACATTGTTGTGCTAGTGGATTTAGTGTGTCCTTGTTTCTGGATGATTGGGTAAATGCCACGTAGTGGAATTGCTGGGTCTTGGGGAGCTCTATGTTTAGCCTTTTGAGGCACTGCCATAATGCTTTCCATAGTGGTTGAAGGAGTTTGCACTCCCACCAACAGTTTAGTAGTGATCCCTCCTGGCCACATCCCCTCCAGCATCGGTTGTTATTAGTTTTCCTGATCCTGGCCATTCTAACTGGAGTGAGGTGGAATCTTAGCGTTGTTTTGATTTGCAGCTCTGTTGCTGTCCCTAGGTTATCTCATATTGTTACAGTATCTCAATTTGTTACCTGATATATCGGATATATTTGTATTTGGTTACTTGAAATTTGGTTAATTACAATAAAAAATATCAAAAAAAAGTGAAACAAGGGACAAATATGACAGGGATGTTTAATGAGAATATGTGATAAGAAAGATGGAAATGTGAAATGAGTTCAGGGGAAATAAACAGATGGAATGGGGAGAAGGATGGAAGGTTTGACTCCAAACAAAAAGCACTGGAGAGCCAGGAGTTTGGCCTAGTGGTAGAGTGTTTGCCTAGCATGTATAAAGACCTGGATTTGATTCCTTGGTACCACATACAGAGAAAAATCCAGAAGTAGTGCTGTGGTTCAAGTAGTATAGTGCTCCCCTTGATAAAGCCAAGGAGAGTGCCTAGGCCCTAATATCAAGCCCCAGAACCGGCAGGAAAAAAAGAAGCATTGGAAACAAATGGACACATTGTAACCTTCTCATAAACCCTTTCAAAGTTCAGAGAAAATAAAATTAATTTAACTATGTCTTGATTTAACACAAACTTTCTATCGATTAATCTTATTTATTTTTTGATATTTTTATTGTAATTAATAAAAGGGTTACATGATATTTGCCAGATAGAAGGTGCATTAATTCACATACATTGATACCCTTTCACATGTCTTGGTCCCCACTACCCTTCCCCCCACCCCCATCTTGTTTTCCCCCTTCCCTATCCAATTTCAAATGACCAAATACAATTACACCCCATATATCAGATAACAAAGTGAGATACTGTAACAGTATGAGATAACCAAGGGTCAGCAAAAGAGCTAAGAGATAACATAGTACCTTCAAGATTTACAAGAAATCAGTAGAAGGAGGGGAAAAATGGATACAAACTGAAACAAGGACAACAATCATTCATTATATAGCTTTTGTTTCTATATCCTAGACGTCTTTTCAATTACCTTCATACTATATGGCCTTTTTTTATCAAGGTTTTGCTCTACTGCAAATCTGTGCTAGGAGAGCCCAAGGTTTCTATTGATTATGACAAATGAGGGAAACCATTGAGCCTAAGCTCTTTGGAGACTGGCTTGCTTCACTTAATATGATTTTTTCTAAATATTTCTGTTTCCTAACAAATGCGGTGATGTCATTCTTTCTGACAGCAGCATCGAATTCCATTGTGTAAAAATACCACATCTTGTTGATCCATTCATCAACTGAGGGACATCTAGGTTGGTTCCATATCTTTGCTATGGTAAATAGTGCTGCAATGAACATCATTGTGCTAGTGGATTTAGTGTGTCCTTGTTTCTGGATGATTCGGTAAATGCCAAGTAGTGGAATTGCTGGGTCAGAGGGGAGCTCTATGTTTAGCCTTTTGAGGCACTGCTTTCCATAGTGGTTGAACGAGTTCACTCCCAACAAGAGTGTAGTAGTTATCCCTCCTGGCCACATCACCTCCAGCATCTGTTTTTATTAGTTTTCCTGATCCTGGCCATTCTAACAGGAGTGAGGTGAAATCTTAGAGTTGTTTTGATTTGCAATTGTTTTATGACCAGCGATGTTGAGCATTTCTTCATGTGTCTATAGGCCATTTTTGTTTCTTCTTCACAGAAGACTCTCTTTTAGTCTTTGGCCCATTTTTTAATGGGATGGTTGTTACTTTGGAGATTAGTTTTGATGTGATTCAATTTTTTGAGTGGTTGATATATTTTAGATATGAGGCCTTTGTCTGTTGTTTGGTTGGTGAAGATCTTCGCCCACTCTGTAGGCTTCCTAATTAATTTACTAGCTATGCCCTTTGCCATACAGAAGCTCTGCAGTTTAATGCAACCCCACTTATCCAGCCTTTCTCTGATTTGTTGTGATTCTTGGTCCTTATTAAGAATGTTTCGACCTGTGCCAAGGAGGCCTAGTGTATCTACTATTCCTTATTGTAAAGTTTACAATGTGTTGGCTTTTACCTCGAGATCTTTGATCCATTTAGAGTTAATTCTAGTGCCAGTTGACAAAGAAGGATACAACTTTAGTTATCTGCAGGTGCTTAACCAGTCCTGCCAGCATAACATGTTGACGAAGTTGTCTTTCTTCCATTCTATTTTTTTTGGCTCCCTTGTCAAAGATTAGGTGGCCATAGGTCTGTGGTTTAATATCTGGGTCCTCAGTTCTATTCCATTAGTCTTCAGGCCTGTTCTTGTGCCAGTTCCAAGCTGTTTTGAAAATAATAGCCCTGTATTAGAGTCTAAAGTTTGGAATTGAAATTCCTCCAGCGCTCTTCTTTCTGCTAAGGAGTGTTTTTGCTATACAGGGTCTTTTATTATTCCATATGAAATTTTGGATTGCCTCTTCCATTTCTTTAAAAAATGACATTGGGATATTGATGGGTATTGCATTGAATTTGTAAATAGCCCTTGGCAAGATTGTCATTTTCACAATGTTGATTCTTCGAATCCAGGAGCATGGGAGGTTTTTCCATTTCCTCAGTTCTTCTTCAATTTCCTTTTTCAGGGTTTTAAAGTTTTCATCAAAAAGGTCCTTTACATTCTTAGTTAAGATAATTCCTAGGTACTTTATTTTCTTTGAGGCTATTGCAAAAGGAGTTGCTTTCCTGATTGTTGCCTCATTCCTCTCACTGTTGGCATAGAGGAAAGTAGTTGATTTTTGAGGGTTAATTTTATAGCCTGCTACCCTTCCAAAGTTTTGAATCAGCTCAAGGAGCATGGGAGTAGAGTTTATAGGATTTTTTAAATACAGGATCATGTCATCTGCAAAGAGGGAAAGTTTCACTTCCTCTTTCCCTGTTTGGATACCCTTTATGCTTGTTTCTTGCCTTATTGCTCTGGCTAGGAATTCTAATACTATGTTAAAGAGAAGTGGAGAGAGTGGGCATCCTTGTCTCCTTCCTGATTTTAGATGGAATGGCTTTAGCTTTTCACCATTAAGTGTAATACTAGCAGTGGGTTTGTCATACACAGCCTTTATTATATTGAGAAATGATCCATGGATTCCTAGTTTCTCCAGAGCTTTTAACATAAAGGGGTGTTGGATCTTGTCAAATACCTTTTCTGCATCTATTGAGATAATCATGTGATTTTTGTCCTTGCTCCTGTTGATGTGTTGAATTATGTTAATTGATTTGCGTATGTGGAACCAGCTTTGCCTCCCTGTGATGAATCCTGTTTGTTCATAGTGTATAATTTTTTTGATAAGTTGTTGTAGATGGTTGGCCAGTATTTTGTTGAGAAGTTTTGCACCGATGTTCATCAAAGATATAGGTCTATAGTTGTCTTTCTTTGATGAATCTCTGTCTGGTTTGGGGATGAGGGTTATACTGGCTTCATAGAATGAGTTTGGTAAAGAACCTTCATTTTCAATTTCATTGAAGAGCTTGAGGAGTATTGGTGTGAGCTCTGCTTTGAAGACCTTATAGAATTCAGCTGTGAATCCATCTGGCCCTGGGCTTTTCTTAGGTCGAAGTTCTCTAATTGCCATTTCTATTTCAGTGCTTCAAATAGGCCTGTTTAGTTGGGTTAGTTCTTCTTGGTTCAGTGTGGGTACGTTAATATTGCCTAGGAATTCATCCATTTTTCTAGATTCTCAAATTTGTTGGCATAAAGGTTTGAGAAGTATTCCCTCATGATACTCTGGATCTTGGTAATTTCTGTCGTGATATTACCATTTTCATCTGTGATTTTGTTTATTTCGATATGCTCTCTTCTTTTTTTGGTAAGATTTGCTAAGGGTTTGTCAATTTTGTTAAGTCTTTCAAAGAACCAACTCCTTGTTTTGTTGATTCTTTCTATAGTTTTTTTGGATTCCAATTCATTTAATTCTGCTTTGATTTTAATAATTTGCTTTCTTCTACTGGGATTAGGGTTGGTTTGTTGCTCTTTTTCCAGGAGCTTAAGGTGAGATATTAACTTGTTGGTTTGCAATTTTTCGAACTTGTTATTGTAGGCACTCAGCGCTATAAATTTTCCTCTAAGCACTGCCTTTGCCGTATCTCAAAGGAGCTGGTATTTTGTTTGCTCCTTATTGTTAAATTTCATAAACTGTTGGATTTCTGCTCTAATCTCTTCGATGACGCATTGGTGATTCAACAATGTGTTGTTCAATCTCCATGAGTTACAGGGTTTTCGTTGGTGGAAATGTGTGTTCAGTTCCAATTTGATGCCTTTGTAGTCTGAGAGCGTTCAGGGAATTATTTCAGTGTTTCTGAATCTGTCCAGGTTTGTTTTATGGCCTATGATGTGGTCTATTTTGGAAAATGTTCCATGTGCTGCTGAAATATTCTGCAGCTGTCAGTTAGATCCAGTTGATCTGTATAGTTATTCAATTCTAAGGTTTCTCTGTTGAGTTTTTGCCTTTTTGATCTGTCCATAGGTGAAAGTGGTGTGTTAAAGTCACCAACAATCACTGTGTTTCGATCTATATATGGTTTCAGTGAAATTAAAGTTTGCTTGATGAAGTTTGGAGCTCTGGGATAAGGTGTGTAGATATTTAGGATCGTTATGTCCTCCTGGAGGAAAGATCCCTTTAATAGTATGTAGTAACCTTCTTTGTCTTTTCTCACTAGTTTTAGTTTGGAGTCTATTTTATATGATATGATGATGGCAACTCCAGCCTGTTTATGTGTGCAGTTAGCTTGATAGAGTTTATTCCAACCTCTCACTTTCAAAAAATGTTTGTTTTCTTGGGTAAGATGTGTCTCTTGAAGACAGCAGAATGATGGATCTTGCTTTTTGATCCAACTAGACAGACTATGCCATTTAATTGGTGAGTTAAGACCATTGATATTGAGAGTTAGGATTGAGAGATATTTATTACTTCATACCATTTTTAAAAGTTTTCATTAGGGCCTGTGTCTTGACAGTTCTTGTGGTACTTAGATGCTATGATGTTTAGGTGCCATTTCGTTCTCTGTATTGCATTTGTGTTGATTTTCTATGTGTAGAACATCTTTGAGAATTTTCTGTAATGTTGGTTTGGTTGCTACATAATGTTTCAGCTTTTCCCTGGAACTGAATGTTTTTATTGTTCCCTCAGTTATGAATGAGAATTTAGCTGGGTACAGTATTCTTGGTTGGTAGTTATTTGACTTAAGGTCTTGACATATATGCTTCCAATCTCTTCTTGCTTGCATGATCTCTGCTGAGAAATCTGGGGTTATTCTTATTGCTTTGCCTTTATAGGTGATTGATCCCTTCTCCCTGGCTGCCTTTAGGATCCTCTTTGGTCTCTATTGATCCAGGTTGGATTATAATGTGGCAAAGGGATGTCCTTTTCTGGCCAGGTCTGTTTGGGGTTCTAAAAGCTTCTTTATCTGGATGAGCTTGCCCTTCTGGATATTTGGGAAATTCTCTGAGATGATTCCCTGAAGTGTGTTTCCAATACCATTGGACCTCTTCTTCCAGACCCTCCTCAATACCAATTAGCCTTAAAATAGGATTCCTAATTGTGTCTTGTACCTCCTGAAGTGCTCTCTCATATTTCCTAGATTTGAATTGACTCATTTTCTGTTCTTTCTCTATAACAACTAAATTATCTTCAGCCCCAGAAATTCTCTCTTCTGCATTGTGTAACCTGCTATCAAAGCTATCTACTTTATTCTTCATCTCCCTTGCTTCTAAGTGCTCATTTTTGATGCCTTGCATCTCTTCTTTTAGATCATGTATGGATTTCTTTAACTCCTTGATTTCCATTTGAGTGGTTAGCTCAGGAGCTTTATTCTCTTTGGACATTTGCTGGAGTTTGGTCACCTTTTTGTTTGTGGATTCTATGACTTCATCCATTTTTCTTTGAAAAACCTTTATTATAGCCTCCTTTATTGCTTCTCCTTTTTCACATATCACCTTATTTATGGTTTCCTCTTGTTTAGCTATGGCTTCCTCCCTTATCTCTTTCTTTATGTTTTCACATTTTTCATTAATGATGTTTATCAATTGCATTTGTATAGCACTTGGAAGACTCTCCTCTAGGTTTGCCAGTGACTGTTCTCTTGTCTGTTTATATTGGGTGGGGGATATTATTCCTTGATTTGACATTTTTCTTGAGTTTCTTGTTCTGCCCATTTGAAAATGGGAGCAAGATTAATACTAAACAAGATTATGATTTTTCAGATACAACCAACCTAGACTTCTTTAGCTGGCAGACACTAGATGTTCACAATTTTTGATTGGTGTTATCACTCTTTCTTTTTGTGCACTTACAGACCAGTCTAATACAACCACTGATAAGCGATTTATACCCAAAACAATAAGCCTCTCAATCCAATCTCTATTGTATTTAAGTCCCTTTGGACCTAGATTATAGTTGAACACCTAGATATACATTATTGCTCAACAACCATCAAGTGTAGATCCATGCATTATAAGGGTTGAAAGATGAACAGAGGACCAGAGATAGAAAAATAGTATGAGAGAGAACAGGGGAGGTACCAGAGGAATAACGTAGGTGTGTAAGATTATTATAGTAATGAAGAAAAGTATAGCGTAAGGATAACTGACCTAAGTTGATAAGCTGGTAGCATATGAGTACAAAGTTTGGAAAGTACTAGATAAAACTTATGAAAGTAAGAAGGGTAATAAGAGGAATATATCGAGAAAAGAAGGAGGTAGATATAGGAGATTTCAATGATGAAAAATTTTAAAAAGAAAGAAAGAATAAAAAAGCAAAGTAAGACCAAAACAACAGCAACCACAAAAAAATAGACAACGAAAAACAGAGAAACAAAAGACAAAAACAATAAAGCAAAAACAACAACAACAACAACAACAAAAACAAAAAAAGTAAAGAAAAAGAAAAGAATGGGGGGAGATTCCTCACTATTGTGAGCTCTTACTTAAGAAATAATATGGTTGAGACCAGGAGATTAAAAAGCAGGTGACTGTATCAATATAGATATTGTTTGTATTCAGACTGAACCCAGAGCTGTTCACTATGTTTCCAGGAACAACCACAGTGACAGAGGGATGCCAGAAAGGAAAAAAAAAAAAGGTATAGGTAGTTTGGTAAAGAGAAAATGCAAATAAAAAAAAGGGGGTGGAAGAAAAAAAAGAAAGAAAAAAACCCAAAACAAAAGAAAACAACAAAAAAAATTTAAAAAAATTTAAAAAGGGGTATTTTTCAGGATTTTTTGGGGGGTCAGGGCAGGATAGGAAACTTGTGTCTCCACTAAATTCGGGATCCACACACTTCAGAAAGTCTTTTTCTCTTGTGATTTGGCTATGAGGTTTTGCGGATCCAATTGTTTGTTTGGGAAAAACTAAACTGAAAGATTCAAGGGCAGGTTTTGTTTAGCAGGCTTGTGGCTGGCGCAGGAGCCAGACTTCAGCACCGCTGGGGCCGGATTTCCAGCTAAGGGATCTCTGGGAAATCCTTTGCCAGTTAGAAAGATGGCACTGTCAGCAACACCCCTCAGGCTCCAATTGCTCTGGCCGGGTCCTTTCCAGCAGTCAAGATGGCGCTGCTCTCAGCTTTTGGGGGAGGTGCTCCCTTCCAATGCTGATCCTCGAGCTGAAGTGGATACTTCTCCTCAGAGGTACTCACAAATTTCTGGGTTCTCTGGTTCCATGGAGCTGGCATGTCTGTGCATGGCCGGGTGTTGGCTCTCTCAATTAATCTTTTCCATTTTAATATTGCATGAAAAACATATTCCACAGATTTTAGTCGTTGATATGTTCAATGGTTCAATTGTTGTCACTAAAAAAATGTTTAAATTTTGTAAAATGATCACCTACCCAGTGTATGAGCAATATTTGAAATACTTATGTCAACCTCATATTCTCTAGGGTGTTTGACTTTGGGAGTTTCCTGGACTTCACAGCACATTAAGAAGAATGACTATAGCATAAAGAAAAATTATAACCTGTTTCAATGTTTCATAAGATGTAATAACATATTTTATGACAATGCTGAGATTATTGTATGCACTAAAGGGAAGTTATACTATAGTTATACATCTTTTGACAGATTGAAATTAATTGGTGTTCATAGCTGATAAAATTGTAAGTTTTTTCTTTTTCTTATCTTCTCTTTCTTCCCTTCTGTTTTTGTTCAAAGAACAAACCAAATGAAGATATTTAATTCCGGTCTGTATCTCATTCTAAAAATTTTCTAAGCATATTTTTCTAAATAACAGTTATTATGGCCCCCAAATACATGGTCAGTATAATCAATTAACTGATCATTTAGCTGCTTATTCATTCTGTCTTGATTGAGTCAGTTTCTTTTTACATAAAACAGTGAATTCCGAAACAAGTTTGACAAGGCTATTTTTCTTCATGTTTCTCTGTAGAATTTTGTTACACATGAAGTTCTCTGTAATATTCTTGGTTTAGACAACATATTATTGTTGCGTTTAAGAGGTAAAATGATTCCCTTTAGAAAGTTAGGTTGAAGTCCTAACTTTCAACAAGTATTTTAAACTGAATTTATTTGGAAGAGTAACTGTAAATGTTAACTGATTAAGGTGACTTTATAATGAGTTAGTGGACCTGCATAATGATTTGTGTTCGTATGAGAGAATGGCCCTGCAGAGTTGTGGATCCAAAAAGAATGCCATGTGACCATAAAGGTAGAAATCGGAGATTCTTATTTGTAATTCCATTCTGGGATTTAGAATGTCGTAAAAGTAAGCAAACCTCTGGAAGCTGACCGTGAGATTTCTACCTTCCAGCTGGAATAGGCATGGGAGGTTTTCTTGTCAGATTTCCTAGGATCGTTGCTTCTGAACGATAATATACCAGATAGGAATACTGGTGGTTAATCCTTAATAGTGCTTTTTTTCCTCTCTTGACAGATGGTATGGCTGAACTGTTAAGATATTGTCGCCTTAAAATTACTCAACATTTATTATTCATATGAACAGTGTTATAGGTTCCCCAAACAGTAAACTATCAGAACAATTAAAATCATACTACACCTAAGAAAAGAAATGTGTGCCCAATGAGAGACCTTTTAATGATCACTTCAAGAAACAAAAGAAACTTAAGATTTTTGAGGTAGCTTCAAATGATGGGAACATGGATGGGTAGTAATGAAATTCAAGTGCAAATAAGAAAAAATGGTCTATAAATTGTTCATGCTACTGTATTTCAGGAACTGGCTTGATTGTGTCACTGTAGAGATGAGATGAGGACGGTATGATTGTTTCAATTCGGACTGAATGGAGAGCTGCTGTGTTTTAGCTTATGCCAAGCCACATGAGCATGCCAAGGTTTGGATCCTCTCAGATCTAGTAAACTCACCCAACTCTTTCTCTAATTACTAAGATTTCTCAACTGGAACAGGTCTGGAAATTGTCCAAAAGAGAAACAAATCAGGTAAATTAGTTTTTCTATCTAAGTTTTCATATTAAATGACTGACTACTCATTTATCATGATTTTGCCTTATCTATGTCTTAAATATATTTCTTCACCTGAGACTAAAAGTATCTCTAGGAATACTATTCACCCTGATGTATGCCAATCCACTCAAAGAGCTACTTGTTATGAAGGATTTTTTCTTTATAGAATTTTTTTAGTGTGTGATATATGTTAAGCTTTGAACTCAATATTTTTATCACTCTGGTGATGCTTTAAATATGTGTTTATCTGCATGATTATATCTTGATTTTTTCCATACATTGTTACTAACCTACATATTATAAACATACAAAGCAGGATCTCTTCATGAGTTGGGTGACATGCGAGTTTGAGTTACTGAAAACTTAGTTATATTACTTTGGACCATTTGTTTTCCAGTAGATATTCCAATTTAACTTGCAAGGTTTGATAAGGATTGTTTTAATGAAAGCTCATGGAAATTTCTAGGATGAGAATTCATCAGAATCACATCATTGTACAAAAACATCTAAGTCCTGTCATGGTTAGATCAGATCTTTTCAATTGGGAGGAAAATTGTCATTTTATGTCATCTGTTTCTACAGTACAACAAAACAAAAGCATGATTTAAAAAATGCATTTATTACCCAGTATAGAAGCTAAAATTTTTTGTGGCCATCAGGATTAATTTTAAAACCCAAATGCTAGGTTTTGGCTGCTATTATCTAACATTTAATTGGTATGTATTTATAGATCTGGGAGTCAGTAAAATAATTTAGATCTTTAGAGATGCATTTTAAAACAAGTTCTTTATTTATTTCTTCATTGAAATTTTGCAATGTGGGTGCCATATTCAAACTTCAAAAAATGTTAATGATTTCTGCCTAAAATGCTTTTGACATTTCAAAATTAAAATGCTTATGTAATCAGTAAAGGCTCAAAATATTGAGATGTTGATTACCACTTCACTTAGTATCCACTATCAGCATTAAGTTTGAAGGAAATATTGATCCTACACATGGACACTAACAGACTCTCGGAAACCATAGACTTACCTCTATTCTGGAACAGATGATGATTAGAGTGCTTTGTTTTAGTTTTTGTTTATTACAAAATTTCAATCTAATATTTGAATCATAATTTTAACAAATGCATGTGGTTTCTATTGTTAGGAGCTCTGTTTTTAAGTTTCACAGAAAAATTCCTAACGTGGAGGAGGGAAATGAGGACAAAAACATGAGATGGGGTATCAGTGTATGAGAAGTGATGCATCTACTACCTGGTGAATGTAACTGTTAATCCTCTATACATTACCCCGACAATAAAAGAAAAGAAAAGAAAAAATAAAAATGCCTAACTTAAATCTAGTTAGACCAAAATATGCCATTAGAAAGGTGTAGTCCTGAGATATAGGAATTATTGTTTTAACTGCCACTAAAGCATATCATACACATAAGTGTGTCACCAGTTCCTTCCTACTGAGGTATATTTACAAAGAATAGATTGACATAAATTTCAAATTTCCTCAGACGGTCATCATCTGAGCAACAGACTCTAGACTTCTACAACTATCACATCCTCATTCTACCTATTACCCATAGGTATGTCTCAAAGTCCCCAAAAGGTATCTTGTCTATGCTTGATGTTTTGGGACCAGTCGTGGAGTTTGAACTCAAGTCTTGAGCACTGTCCTTGGACTATTCTCAAGGCTACAGCTCTACCATTTGAGCCATAGCACCACTTCCAGCTTTTTTTTCTTCCTATGTGGTACCAAGGAATTGAACAGGGTTTTTGTGCATGCTAGGCAAGCCCTCTACCACTAGGCCAAACTCCCAGCCCTTATTCTTGAATTTAATAGTCTATTCTTCTGTACAAGGACCAATTAGCTGTGAGAATTGCCCCTGAAGATGACTTAATCTCCGTGATTGCTCAATATTGCTAAGCACATTATTCCTAAGCACATTATTCCTTTCCATGTTACCTGTTTAATCCAAATCTTCTATTTTATCTTTTCTCCTTTTATATACAAATGTACTCTGGGCCCATAGATACTAAAGTGTTTAAGAAGTCCACAATAGCAATAGAGAAAATAAGCCTTCTTTCTATGTCGTACATTACAGAGCCGGTAGCATTGCTTCATTATTGATAACCAACAAAAATTCCAGCTTTATAGATGAGCATCTACAGCCTTAGGATTTTAATGTATGATGATGAGAACAGCAATATAATTCCTACCACTGTTTTGCTTTATTCCCCTTGACTATGACTGGGGTTGACTTGTCACTTTGAAGCAGTTTCTTATATACCTGAGGGAAGCATTGTTCTTTTGCGTCTCCATTGTACACCACAAGTATGGCATCAAAATTTTTCCATCAATGTGATATGCAATTCAGAGAAGGGTAGGAAATGATGGAAAAAATGGCTATGTCCTCAAGTCCTTACCTTGAACAGAGAAATGCAGCACTTGTTTTTGAAGACGTGGGTGCTAACTCATCTCTCACAAGCCACACCGCAAGTCAAAAATGAGACAGTGGCTGTAATCGCCTTTTATTGATTCTGATGGACTTGCTAGGGGCATTCCAGTGCCCAGACCAGGAAAGCAAAAGCACCCAGATGGAACAAAGCATGTAAATCAATGTCTGCACATAAATCCAGGCCGGGCGGCTCTCAAACAGTAACTCATTATGGAATCAGAATACCAGTGTCTTACACATATAGGTTGTGTGAGTGATAAATAATCCACTATCTATAGCTCTGGCTGTCTAATTTCTTTTTTTTTTAAATTGTGTGTGTGTGTGTGTGTGTGTCTGTGTGTGTCTGTGTGTCTGTGTGTGTTTGATGGTCCTATTGCTTGGATGCAGGGTGTGGGTGATATCTCTCAGTTGTTTGTCTCAAAGCTAGTTTTTTACCACTTGATATACAGTTCCATTTCTGGATTTTTCTGGTTAATTGGGAGTCAGTTGGAGATAAGGGTCTCATGCACTTTTGTGCTCAGGGTGGCTTTAAATCACATTTCTTAGATCTCAGCCCCCTGAATAGTTAGGATTACAGACATGAGATACCAGTAATTTCTTTTCAATGAAGCTGCTCTAGTCATATTAACCTCTTGTTTGCTAAACTCTTATGCTTATTTGTGGAACCAACTATTTTCATTTCTACTTTCTAGTTTAATAATTCTCAAAAAATGCAGGTTTTCTGATTTGTGATGAAGATCCTTTCTGAGCAACTTATAGCTACATTACACTAACAATTTCTGGGCTTATTTGTTATGTCAAAACTTGTAAGGCAGACAACTAGGGCAGGCAAATGATTGCTGGTGATTCTGAATTTAGTAGCAATAATAAGTGACATTTTTTAATTATCCAAGCTCACTGTTCTGCAGCTGTTTCTCATCCATTTCTGTCACACTAAATCACTGAACCACATTCTTTCAAGACATTGCCTAAACTACAATCTGAATGTATAACTTAGACATCTTTGGAAAATATATTAAATTGTCTTATGATAATAGTTGTTTGGAGGGTGGAAAGAAGCGAGAGTTGTGTTGTTAATGTTGTGACAATGAAGCCAGCTTTATCCATATGAATCCAAGGTAGGTAGCATACACTGTCAGCAGGTAGGAAAGGCTTTCATCATCTTATCATAACCAAATGCTCTCCTAGACTTGGTTATGTAAGAACGGTGGTCTACCAAATGTCCAGAAACAAAGACATACTAAATCCACTAGCACAACAATGTTCATTACAGCACTATTTACCATAGCAAAGATATGGAACCAACCCACAAGCCCCTCAGTTGATGAGTGGATCAACAAGATGTAGTATTTATACACAATGGAATTCTATGTTGCTGTCAGAAAGAACAACATTGCCCCATTTGTAAGGAAATGGAAAGACTTAGAAAAAATCATATTAAGTAAAGTAAGCCAGACTCAAAGGAACATAGGCTCAATGGTTTCCCTCATTTGTCAGAATCAATAGAAACCTTGGGCTCTCCTAGCAGAGATTTACAATAGAGCAAAGCCTAGATACATAAGGCCATATAGTATGATGCTAAATGAAAGGACCTCCAGGATATAGAAACAAAAGCCATATAATGAGTGATTGTTGTCCTTACTGTCCTTACTATATTATCTCTCATCTCTTTTGCTGTCCCTTGGTTATCTCATATTGTTACAGTAGTTCACCTTGTTATCTGATATATTGCACATACGCATATTTGGTTATTTGAAATTGGATAGGGAAGGGGGGGAAACAAGATGAGGGGCTGGGGGGAAGGGAAATGGGGACCAAGACATGCAAAAGGGTCTCAATGTTTGTGAAGTAATGAACCTTCTATTTGGTGAATATAATGTAATGATTCTATTAATTACAATAAAAATATATGGAAAAAAGAAAGGTGGTCTACTTGAAAGAAATGTGCAAGTATAATTGAATATGTTAAACTTACAGCCAAATATAGAAAGTAATCATGCTTATGACTTCAAATACAAGTGGCATATCTATGTTCTACTATTTAGATGAATTATCTCTTTTGTTATATTATTCAAATGTAATTTTCAAAGAATTCAGCATATTTTGATCACTAATTGTACACCTAAGAAAGCATCAAAATAACTCTTGAAAATATCTCTAATTATTTACAGACCCTAAAAATGATCTACATTCATCCCAGGATACTAATGACGTCTATCTTTTAAGAAAGGGACAAATGGTCATTTCACTCATTTAGAATTAGACATTTCACACATTTTATAATTATACTGCTTTAATTCCAAGTATAGACCAAAAGCAATTAAGAATATTACACAACGTTAGTGTGGGCTTCATCTCGGTTTACTTATAAACTCATGGACAAAGGCATGGGTTCTTATCAATCTGTTCTACTCAGTATGGATCTACAACAGGATTATTCATTCAGCAGCTGCCAAATAACCTTTGGATTCTACTTCTCTTAAATAAAATACTTTCCAAGCTTAGATTTCATTCTCTGCATATGTAAAGTGCTCTAGGTCATTAGATTTTAATCAGAGGCTCATCATAGGATTCTAGAGGGTATATACTTTTACACAGGGGAAAAGCTGGCATTTATAGTTTCATAGACTTCTACAGAAGTTTAGCATTCCCTTCTATCATGAAAGTAAGTGACAGCACAGAGTAGTATTAATAGTAGCTATGAGTTATAGTCACTTCTGTATCTTTATGCTCATAATGACTTAAAATAGTACATATGATTGCACCAGCAAGCAGATCACACATGATTATAGTTTTCCATTTACATATGCTAGTGTAACCCAGCTGTCAACTTGTGGGCAACTCTGCCTAGGAATAGGCAGTGATTCCAACAATAAGGTCAATGTGTTTCCAACAGTGATTTAGACACCTATTTAATTTTCCAGTATTTCCTGTCTATACTTATTGATCAGTAAGTGAAACTAGATTAGGCAAAGGTCATCTTATAGTTTTGCACTTATCTAAGCTAAGCAATAGTAGTCAACAAAATGATGTTTTTTTATAAAAGAAAAGAATCAAACTAACTTTAACTTTTAGGTTGTGTATTAATGCACTATAAGGAAGCATACATAATGTAATGGAGCTTTTAAACAATTTGATAAATCTTTAGGTATGGTGCAAATTTCCACTGAATATTTGATTCAATAACTGGAAAATAATAAATAATGACTAAAGTTAATAACTAAAATACAGTAATAAATAAAATGAAAGCAACTAAATAGTTCATCCAAATGGTGAAAACCTTTTAGTCATGTGCTGGCATTGTGCCAAAACTTTCCACAGACTGCATTACTCTAAAGACTATCAACTTTGAGGATAGAAAATTGCCCTTCACAATCTTTCAAAAATAGATCAAATAATACTGAAAATAGATCATTTCAATTAAGCCAAGTATTTGGCTTATATACAAAAGAAGCTCTTTCTCACAACATTGAGGCTATTGAAATCAGTTTTGAATTATGGATGGAATCTTGATGATAATTTTTGTTGAATACAAATTTAATTGTCTTATCATTTGGGGATTGATTTCTAAATTGTTCACACAACAATAATGTCTCAAATTCATCCAAGCTACATCTTCAGATTGAACTGAATCCAATGTTATAGGAACGTTTCACTTAGTAAAAGTCAGTCTGTGAGCAATCACTTGAATCAGAAACTTTTTTTAGGATACCATTGATTATTTACTATCAGGCTGCTTTGAAAGGAATGTACTATAACTAGATTTGGTCACACCATGTGAACATGATGATTCTGTAAAGCTGTTACCGTGACAACAGACTCTGCCATAAATAAACAGAAAACTGATTTATCTTAGGCACTAAAGTTCCTCCTAGCAGAACACTGAAATTATGAAGTTTTTTCCAAACAATATTATTTTAATGAACTCAGAAATGTATTCTGCACCAATGATATTGTGTCCCCATGCATTTCTTAGCAGTTTAAGACCTCCACTGTCTAATGTAAACTGAGATGGACAGTATCTAGGTTGATAAGAAGTTTTGATGAGTCATTAAAAATGATAGGACATAAAGAGAACTTACAATAAAATTGTAAATTCTAGATTTAGTTTCTTGTTTACCAGTGAACCAAAAATCATACGTTGACTACAGCATGATAGATATTGGAAATATATTCAAAATGGTTAGAAATTTCACTACTTCCTTAATTTCATTTAACATGACATAGCTTACATTTTCACTCATTTATTTTTTATTTTTATTCATAAGAGTATATATATCTGGGAATCACACTTAACATTTCACTGAACTAGAATTTAAAGGTACTGAGTGGGCTTGAACTGAAGGCCTTGTGCCCACACTAAGTACTGCTTGTCTACCACTTGAGACACACCCCAACTTCTAGTTTTTGCTACTTACATGGAGATAAGGGTCTCTTGGATTTATCTGCCTGCCTAGGTCCAAACTGTGTTTCTTAGATCTCATATATCAGCCTCCTAAGTAATGTAAGTTTCAGGGACCCATCTTTTATGCTATGACTTTTTATTATTTGTCTTATTCCCCCAAATCCCTGGCAACTTGGAAGCCATTGAGCTAAAATATATGTTACAGTAGAATTTAAAGAGATGTCTAATGGGGAATGTGTAGGATGCCTGTAACCCAGGGTCACTTTCATGTTTTGGGTCTGAGAAAATTGCATAACTGATAAGGAAGATTCAGAAAGAAGTAAATTTAGAGGTATAATTAACAATCTAATTTTGGACTGCTAAAATTTAGATTCCTATTTGACATCTAAGCAAGATATTAGGATGAAGATATTTATTTTTTAACATTTTATTGTTATTGTAAAGGTGATTTACAGTTGTTATACAATTACATAGATCAGGTAATGAGTACATTTATTTTTGTGGGTCATGTGGCTTGAACTCTACCTGGGCATTCTCCCTGAGTCCCTGAACTCAAGGATACCATACTATCCTTGGGCCAGAGCCCAGCTTCCCTTTTTCTAGAGGTTAATTGGAGATAAGAGTCTCAGGTCCTTTGGTGCCTAGGCTGCCTTTGAACCTTGATCCTCAGATCTCAGCCATGTAAGTAGTTAGGAATACAGGCGTGACCACAGCACCTGGAAATGAGTACTTTTTTTGAATAGTGTCACTTCTTTCCTCATTTTCTTCCATTATTTCAATCCCAAACCCACCCCCCATGTTGTACAGTTCATTTTTAACATAGTGTCTAGTGAATACGGATGCTGTATTTCTTCACCCTTTGTTCTGCCATTTCTGTGCTTCCCCTTATTCTCCTAAAACAGGTAAATTTCCACATGAAATGAAAGTGCACATGGGAAATCACCAGAAGATAGGACTTAAAGCCACATTAATGAATAAGACTCAGGGAGTGGTAGAAGAGAAGACAAAGGACCCCATGCTTATGAGCAAGACTGCTCCAAAATTGAAAAACTGTGAAAGTTCTAGGACTGTGTGGTTCTAGAAACGTAGGCAAAAACACAAAGAAAGTAGAAAGGTAGACACATTAGTTTCAAAAGCCAAAAGACAGATCAAGTGAAACAGAAACCAAGATTTGCCCTCTGAACTAGTTAAGAGGATGATTGACTTTGATAGCAAATATTTTAGAGGAGGAGTAGAAAATATAGATAGATAGATGTATGTCTGTTTATATAGATATAGGATTGTATCTATATACCTATGACTCTTTAGATAACATTTTTCTTAGGTATCAAATAGTTGTCTAAGTTGTGGAGACCAAAAACTAGCTTGTTAATTGTATTTTTAAGTCTTCAGAAGTAAACTAATCAAGAAATAAGCAAAACACATATTATATACTAGGAATTGATATCAATTTATCAAAATAAAAAGGAAAGTTTCTTTGGAGTGAAGATAACTAGAAGGAATAATGATATCTGAGAATCAAACAAAGGCTTTTGAAGGAGAATGAAGTTATAGAGGCTAGAAGGCCAAGAAGGTAAGCAATACCACATCTCTAGGAGTCTCTAAGATATCACCAACAGAGATGCCTGTAGAGAAACTTGCTTCCACTTACAACAAACAAGGAATGCATTTACAGAAGGTGCAGGTCCATATGGAAGATTCCAAGGAACAGCATGCCTGTGACTGTATAGCTTTGTATAGTGACCAAAGCAAGCAGACATAGAAGATATAAGAGCTACTTCAGGAAAAATTCCTCATGAAGCCTCCTACCTGTGATAGTTCTCTAGCCCTTTACATTAGTAAATCAGAGTGTCAGCAAAACCGATCTCCCCAATACTCTATGTCTCTTTCTAATTTTGCAGAGAGAGATTGTGAAAGAAATTTAGCGTACTAAAAACATACACATTCCAAGGTCAGCATTAACTAGCAAAACTGCTGACTTGGAAGTGTTTCCAAAATGGTGGAATAATAGCCATATAGAAAAAGCCAAATAGTAGTGCACAGTGTTGATTTCAAGCCCTGATATTGAATTCCCTCCACCTCAAATCCTCAAGAGTCATATAATAGAAAATTTATGTCTCAAAACATACCCACAGGACTTTTCAATGATGGTTATGTGCATTTGCTGAATATGATGATCTATTACTGACTTTTTCAAGAGAATTTTGAAATGTTAAATCAAAGGATTCTCTTCTATGGAAAATGTCAGATTTCAGTTCTGGTCTCTGAGTTACAACTAAATATTTTGTAGAGGTACTGATAAGGAAGTGAGTGACACAGGAGGGCAATGGGAAAGCAATGAAAAATTTATTATCTGAGGAAAATGACTAGCTCTTATCTACAAATACATTCCTGTAGAAATTTCAAGTCTAAAATAAAAACAATTTCATTATGTCAGAGTCTAATAAGACATGATTTTTAGAAAAAATCTTAAGAATATTTTCTGACGGCTCACTACATAGTATGCCTTTCTTTGAACTGTATGACAAACTGCAAGTCTCAAAACATGTCCAATGTTCTGTACCAATCTACAGAAAGATTGTCTAACATTGAATAGATCATTACAGATGAGGTACGGACGATCAATCAACTGGATTTGTTGTTCCTGAAAAAAATCTGAGCCTATTATTCAGGAGGCAAGTTTTCCATTTTCATTACTGTCTCTTTGCCTGTAGGTCTGTGGTGCTCAGAATACAAAAGACACATTACAGAAAAAAATGCATATTGTCTTCTCTAACTCTCTAGGAACAGGAAGGAATTATCATGCATGACAGATACAGCTTCAAATGGATTCTTACAAACTTTAGTTTTCATCTATATGAAAAATGCGATAATTCTTTCCTGCTTTAAGGACAATTTTTGCTTGTTCATTTACACATTTATGCTGCCTATTCTGTGCTATAGATAGTGCTAAATATTAGGAGTGTACAGTGAGCATTCTAAACACAGCTAATTTAGAAAAATTATCAGAGCATATATAAAAGTAATTCGAGGGCTGGGAATTTGGCCCAGTGGTAGAGTGCTTGCCTAACATACATGAAGACCAGGGTTGGATTCCTCAATACCACATACATAGAAAAAAAGCCAGAAGTGGTGCTGTGGCTCAAATGGTAGAGCCCTAGTCTCGAGAAAGCCCAAGGATAGTGCTCAGGCCCTGAGTTCAAGCCCCAGGACAAGCAAAAAAAAAAGTAATTCAAAATTATGATTAACATGTGGACAACTCATAGGTTCTTCCAGAGACATAATGCCTGCTAGATGACAGAGTTCCATAAAGTAACATTTAAGCTTGTATCTTGTCTTAGTCTTTTAAGGCTGCTGTGCTTTTAAGACTTCATGACTTATAGACAAGAGGTCAGAGATCAAAACAACAGCAGATTTGGACTATGTTAAATTGTACTTCATGTTTCATATAGTCAGTATGTTTTTATCATCACACAGAAGGGGAATATAAGTTCTAATGGCCTACTTAAAGATGGTATTAGCTTGGTTTCTGAGAACTTCAATGTATTATCTGATTTTTCCACAAAAGGCCCCACTTTCATTGCCTTTATACTGGGCATTATAATTTCAATTTAGGAACTGAGCAGGGAAGTAGTGACTCATTCAATAGCATATTACCTGTGGGGTACACAAACAGAAACAGGAATATTTCAAATAGAAAATCTAATGTTCTGGATACTTTCCTATGAATCAGCAGAGTTAAATTAGCATAAGACAATCAATATGATGTATGGAAAATACACAGAATCTCTTCCAATGTGAAAATGAATACCCTAAACTCAGCTATCTGTTAATAATTGGGGAACAGCAAAGAATTGATTCAGACTGATTCAGACTTGGCAAAAATGAAAATGCCTTAATAAGAAAGAAAAGCTAAAAACTGTTGTTGCTACTGGGGGAGGGACACCCAGGTCCAGCCTGAAGTCCCCCGGAGCCAAGGGAGATGGTAAGTCTCCATGACCCAGCCCTCCCCCAATTATCGGGGAAGAAACCTCACCAAGCCAGGAGCTGTGTCAGCTATGAAAGCACAGCAGATCTCTCTTTTATTGCACCAGGCACTTGGTTATATACTGTTGGGGAAAGAGAAGGTGGGAACTGGAAAGCTAGCCAATAGAAAGAGAGCTATCTTGCTATCACTAAGTTTCCGGGGCAAACTTTTAGGTACTGGGTGGGACCAGTGCAGGAAAGCGCACTGGACCTATGCTGCTGGGGGGGGCTCAGTCGAATCTCGAGCACAGAGATAAGAGAGGTATGCAAGGAACGCGAGGAATACCTGGCCAAAGCCCTTTCAGCTCGGTATGATAAACAGGCCTCAGAGATGGAGATAAGGCCCCAACAAACTGTCTCAGATAAGGAGAGCTGAAGCAGAGATGACATGAAACAGAGATGACACAAACGTGCTGCATCATATCATCTTGAAATCTTAAAATAGATTAATTGTCATGAAGAACACACACCCAATGGTCAACATTTGATTAGGGAGTATATTAAGTAATATTATTGTTACTATTTTTCCTAATCATATGACAGTACTGTAAGATTATAACAGTACCAATATGAGAATAATTATATTTTGGGGGGGGTCTCTTCTTGTTTGATACCGGGGATCCAACCTAGGACTTGCTAGGCAATTGCTTTGCTACTGAGTTACATTCCAACCTGAAGAATAATTACATTCTTAAGAAATATATTCTTGGGCAGGGAGTTTGGCCTAATGGTAGAGTGCTTGACTAGCATGCACAAAGACCCTGGTTCGATTCCTCGGTACCACATACATAGAAAAAAGCCTGAAGTGGTGCTGAGGCTCAAGTAGTAGAGCTCTAGCCTTGAGAAAGTCCAAGGACAGTGCTCAGGCCCTGAGTTCAAGCCCAGGACTGAGAAAAAAAGAAAGAAGTACATTCTTAACAATTGGGTAAATGTCAAGGAATGAGATTTCTGGGTCACAGCAGAACTCTATGTTTAGTCTTTTTGGAATTGTCATAATGCTTTTCAGAATGGTTCAATAAGTTTACACCCCCATCAACAGTGTAGTGTTAGGAGCCAGAGTGGAATCAAACTGTACCTTGATTTGCATCAGACAATGGCTTTATTGTCTTATTGTTTTCTGGCCTTATTCTGTTTAAATGACCTGAGATTTACCATATGAATGTAACACCTGGAAGTTCCCTGGGTCTCAAGGAGGGAAGAGGCTGGAATGGAAAATAAACGCGGCAGTCTTTACCTGGACTGCAGACATCCCGGACCCGGTGTGTCTGTCTCTCTTCTATTTCTTCCTAGTCCTTGCCCCCTATTTCAGGAACCCCAATCTGCAAACCCTGGTTTGCTGCCGGCTGGCCCCGGCAGTGTAGTAGTGGTCCCTTCTGGCCACCTTTCCACCAGTATCAGTTATTATGTTATTAGATTTCTTGACAACGGCTATTCTAACCGGAGTGAGATGGAATCTCACAAGATCTTATTAAAGCTACTAGCACAACAATGTTCATTGCAGCACTATTTAACATAACTAAGATATGTAACTAACCCAGATACAGTAGATGGATGGATCAAGAAGATGTGGCACTTATATACAATGGAATCTCTATGCTGCCATCAGAAAGAATGGCATTGCCCCATTCATAAGGAAATGGAAAGAGTTGGACAAAATCATATTAAAAGAAGTAAGCCAGATCCAAAGGAACATAGTCTCCATGGCTTTTTTCATTTGTAATAATAATAGACATCTAGGATTCTCCTAGCAGAGGATCACAATACCTCAAAAGCTATGTACATATGGTCATACAGGATGAGACAAAATGAAATGAACTCTAAGTTATGGAAACAAGAGGTTTATCTTTGTGACCCTTGTTCCTAATGTACTATGTGAAGTTATTTATTTTCTCTTTTTTTCTTCCTATGGTTAATCTCATGTGATTGCTGTATCTGACTTTGTTTCCTGGTATATTGTATATACACTTATTTGTTTATTTGAAATAGGGAATGGAAGGGGAAAACAAGATGACTGGGAGGGTGTGGGGGGGAAGGAAAGTTGGACAAAAACACAAGAAGGGGTAACAAGCTTCTAGAAATATTGTACCCATTATCTAAGAATGTAACTGTAACCCCTCTATACATTATTGCAGCAATAAAATACAATTAAAAATGAAAAAAGAAATTAATTCTTAATCTGGGCACCAGTGTCTCCCACCTGTAATCCTAGCTATTCAGCAGGCTAAGATCTGAGGATTATGGTTCAAAGCCAGCCCAGGCAGGAAAGTCCATGTGACTCTTATCTCCAGTAACCTACTCAGAAAAGGCCAGAAGTGTGTTGTGGCTCAAGTGGTATATCACAAACCTTGAGCACAAAGAGGCTCAGGAACAGAGCCAAAGCCAGAATTCATGCCACAGGATGAGAAAAAATAATTATTTTGAAGGCTGTAAATGGTAGCTATCTTGAAATGAGTTAATTGAATTAGATATAGTTATATTGCAAAGTTAGCTAGATGGTAGATAGATATGTAGATACAGTTCTTCCAACTTTTCTGTTCATGTTTTCCCTCTCTTTTCTTCTTTTTTCCACCTGATTAATACACCTGATTTTACACCTGATTAATAGAAAAATGGTACTAGCTATAGGGAGATTGTTCTAGGCAAAAACAAATGAAGACACAAGATGAAAAAAGGAAATTAAGTATCAAATCACAGGCCTGAAAAGGCTAAGTCAGAAAGATAATAAGTTTAAGTCTGGGCTACCTAGTGAGACTATGTACTAAACAAAACAGTACAAAACAATAACAAGGTATATTAAAACATTATCGAGAGAGAATAAATTGTCATTGAATTCAGCTGAACTGAGGAAATCTTTGGCATTCTGAGGGTTAAAAAGGAGTATTCTGTTTTTGAAGGAGGTTATTATACATACATGCATGCGTACGTACATATATACATACACACATATATTGTATAAGGAAATGTTCCTGATAACATCTGTTAAGACAAGATAATGATTCTGAGCCATAGACTTCATCCTTGTGAAAACTGAGCAGAGGACCTAATCCAGCCATTCCTGAACTAATAACCACAAAACTATTAAATAATAAATGCCCTATTTGACACTACTACATGGATAATGATTGGTTATACATCAATAGAAAATGAAAACAGTATGCAAGATAGATCTTTAAAGAAAACTTGAAAGTGAAAAGTTGTATACCTCTCACTTTTTCTTCAAAGTTTGATGCTAAGAAACAGGCATCATAGCAGTTTGCACATGATGTCCTTTCTCTGTTGTTTCAACTTAATGCTTTGATACCCACCAATCGAGTGGCTTTTCCAGCTGCTCATAAGTAACAGAACTCATCCTTACACTGATCTGATGATTGAAATCCATAATGATAACTTTAGCTCTTTGATGAAAGTCATTGTTTGCCCTTACTGGTTTCCACTGGTAAGTGCAATAACCTTTTTCTTCTGCTCAAACCTATTTCTCACCACCCTTAAAAAGGTTTCTTGTTATTGTAAACTTGATAAACAGAGGGGTTACAGTTCTGTAAGTCAAGGTCACCCCTTCCCTTGTTCTCTCCCAGTGTTTCCCCTCCATCCCACCCACAGGTTTGTACAGCTCATTTACAACATAGCGTCCAGTGAATACTATTGCTGAACTTGTTCACTCTTTGGCCGCCCATTTCTGTGCAATCTCTTACACTCCTGAAGACAGATAAAGGAACACATAGAAAAGAAAATGAAAACAAAAAATATTAAAAATACTCTTGTTTTTATTTCCTGGAGCTTATTTTGATAATTATTTTGTATGATCAGCTGTACATACGTAATGTCTTTCTTTACCTCTCCTAACAATGTCTTCCTTTGACCTCCGTGTGTGTGAATGCGAGAACTCACTATGTCAGAAAAATGTTGAAAGTTTCTCAAATTTCCTCTCCTAGAATTTTTACTAAATATCTGGATTTTCTAGGAAAGGCTGATAAGATACAAGGCTAGTCATTTAACTGCTTCATGGCTATCCTAGGTTTTATTTATTTTTTATTGTAATTAGTAAAAGGGTTACATGATATTTGCCAGATAGAAGGTGCATTAATTCACATACATTGATACCCTTTCACATGTCTTGGTCCCCATTACCCTCCGCCCTACCCCTCCATCTTGGCTTTCCCCCCTTCCCTATCAAATTTCAAATAACCAAAAACAAATAAATTCAATATATCAGATAACAAAGTGAGATACTATAACAATATGAGATAACCAAGGGACAGCAAAGGAGATGAGAGACAACATAGTACATTAAGGACAACAATCATTTGTTACCTAGGTTTTATTTTACAGGCATAAAAATATGTCCTTAAGAAGTTTGGAGATATTTTTATGTAGTCAGTTTTAATCTTCCCAACTTCTCCCACTGAAGAGTTTACAAGGAAAAGTTGATGTAATGTTTCCTGATAATTGATACAGATCCTGGATCCTGACAGATTTTATTCCAACACTGTTTGGAATGTCAAATGAAACCAAATTTCTGAATCATAAGCATCTAGAAGGTTTCTCTATATAACTCGTAAGTACTGCCATGGCCTAAAGAAGTGTTTAAATTAGAGACCATATTAAGATACAAAATAGCATGCCTATTAAAAATTGAAAAGAAGTGTTATGGCTTTTATTTGTTCCATAAGAGACTAGGTTGCAAAAAAATGTTGCAGTGGCAAAGCATTGATACAGTTTATGTATAGAAACATTCCTGAGAGCCCTCTGATTGTCTTATGCTAATGTATATAATGGTTCACTGCAGGAGATGAGTCCTGTTGCTTTACTTTCACCAATAACATTGACTTATGAGCCTGTTGTAGGCAAGCATCATAGTAACTAAAAATATCTATGAGGAAGATATGATGTAGTCTCATATGTCAAAACAGTTAATTTTCTCAATAAAGTCAACAGAAAACAATGAAGTCCATGTTAAATCAAATAAAAATGCATGATGAATTAAACAAAAAATATATAAAAGAAAATAGGAGCACAACTTAGGGAATTAATTCTATGTGTATTACTAGGAGACATTAGACATGTTTTGCAGCAGTTCTATTTGTGCTGAGTCTAAAGATGAGTCAGCATTTGCCAAGGAGGACAAAGGAAAGTGTTCCAGGCTGAGCATACATCAGTAAAAATTCAAAACACTAAGCTCCATTAGGAAATGATAGTCATTACTGCATAGCAGGATAAGAGTGAAGACCTGTAAGGTCACATGCCATTGAATTTGCATTTTTGTATAAAAAACAGGGTGGGTTTTCTTAAAGATGATTCTAGTGTAGCTTCAGTAGTTGAATGGAAATGATAGCAGGACTGTGGATTCGAAAGACATAATGACGGGGTGATAGTAGGGACTGGACGAAGGTACAGAGACGATCAATATCTTAGTCCATTTTGGTTTTCTGTATATATTACCCAATAAATATGGTGTATAGTGCACTGAAACTTATTCACTTACAGTTCTAGAGGCTGAGAAGTTCAAGGTCAAGATGTTAGAATCTGACTAAAGGCTTTTTACTGTGGCTTCTCATGCAACAAATCACAAGGGTAAGAACAGAAGCCTTTTTCATGTGATATCAAATCAAAGTCCTCAAGACCTACAACACGTGCCCATGAAGCCATATCTCCCGATCCTGTTATTTTTGGAAATAAGTTTCATACACATGAATTCTCCCATACATATTCAAACCACACAACAAACATTTAGGCCTATGTACTTTAGATTATTGCATTAATTTTATTTTTGATAATATGATTGAATTGACATCTTTTAAAATGTTTCTTTGGTTAGTGAATATTTAAATTTTTGTGACTTCTCATGTTCTGAGTGAATTAAATTTACTTTGTACTTAGCATGGGATAACTGGACATAAGTGGGGTATGATGGGATATTTCAACACATGCACACAACAATGAGCTGATCAAAGTAATCAGTTTTTCCATTCCTCCTTCCCTCTCTTCCTTCTTCCTTCTTTCCTTTCTTCTTTCTCTCCTTTGTTCTTTTCTTCCTTCCTTTTCCTTTCTTCTTTTTTGTTTCCTTTCTTCTTCCTTTTCTTTCTTCTCTTCCAACCTTCTGTAATTCTCCGTGGTATGTTGAACTGAACACAAACATTAGGCCAGTACTCAATCATTGAGTCACATCCCATATCCTTATCATTTTTTATTTTTTGGAACTTTCAGGCTTTTCACTTGCAGATTCCTCTTACATAACAATGAACTCTAATTACCCTACTGTGCTATGGAATACCAGAATTTATTAGTTCTGTTTTGGTACCCATTAGCCAATCTTCTCTTCTCCTTCTCTCGCACCTTCTGAAATGTTACTGCACAGCATAGATTGATACTTTTTAGCTTCCACATGTGACACAGAACACATGGTATGTCTGATTTATTTGCCTTGAATGCAAAGTACAGGATTTCATGAATTTATGTTTAAATAATATCTCATTATAGATACATATATTCTATGTTTTTCATCTGTCAATATCTTACATAGTGTGAATATAGCAAACAGGGGGATGGAGATAGAGGCATTGGTATGCTGCTAGCATTTACTCTTAAGTAGGATTATTGGATCACATTGTATATCTATTTTTAATTTAATGAGGACCTTCCAAACTGCTTTCTATAAATGCTTTACTAATTTACATTCTCACCAAACATTGTATGTATTTCCTTCACTATTTCCTTGCCAATATATTTTTTAATTTTTAAAATGTCATTCCAACTGGGGTGAGAAGATGTGGCATTGTATTTTCCAAATAATTAATTATACTAAGCATGGTTTACAAATTTATTGGCCATTTGTATGCCTTCTGTTGAGAAATGTCTATACTAATCATTTATTACTTACTATAATTATTTTTATTGTTAATTACTAGAATTACTAGATTTTTGTCATTAAGTTTATCTATTTTTGCTTTTGTTTCCTCTACTTTTGTAAACACTGTTTCCAATATTGATACAATATTAAAACAGAGAATTCAAGGGGTCTGTAGTAACTACTCTGCGTCAGCTGAAGATACACTTAAATATTGCATATGAATTTATGATCAATTAGATAAAGTCAATGGATTTTAGCTCTGTTGAGCCTCTGATATGTCAGTCATAACTCTACTTTGACAAATACAAAGCCTCACAACTTTTCTAATCAGTTAGAATTTTATATGCAAATATAGGTATATACATGTGTATATGTATGTATGCATATATGCATGGTTGGATATCTTAAATATGAAAACCTTTAATTATCTTCTTTTGTATTTTTATATTTATTGCATAACTAAAATTCAAAATCATTTCTTTGAAAACTAATATAATTTTACCTTTCTAAATGATTAGTTTTTTTTCCCTCTTTTCTTCTATTGCCTTTACATCATTAAAATTCTGTCCTTGACTTTTACCTACTACAGAATTTAAAAAATCATTATAGTTCACTTAAATATAAACCTAAAACAGAACTTTCTGGTCTCAGTCAGCATTTTAACTTTTAGATCTCTCATTGCTTGCAATTTCTACCACAATGCATTGCTGACATCTCCTGGCTCACATATTTCCTTATCATATTCTTTGTCTCCAAACATTTTCTAACATATTCATATTTTAAAATCCTGAAGTCATCCAACTCTCTTCCTTTTACTGTTTCTACCCAGACAGTGGTAGAAATTTTAGATCCTTTCTCCAGTTTGTCTTTCTACTTTCCTCATTGTCTACTATCATATACTATCTGAAAAACATCACATTCATATTTAACTGATAAACATTTTATGCAATGCCTCCAATTGTCTCAGGCACCTTTAGGTCTAGGCTTTGTTGACAAACCTCTCTCAATAGTTCAGATAGTAACTGTTATTCAAGTTCCATTTAAACTATTCAGCTCTGCTATTATAAGAGTGAAAGCAGATACTGACAATGCATAAATGAGTGGATATGACTTTACTCCCATAAATGTTTGTGCCAGAAAATCTTAGTAACCTGTATCTTCCCAGTCTTGTCAGACCATAGTATGTGGTAGTTAACCAAAGCCTCATTTTCTTCCCTTTATGTCACTTCTAGCTTAGACATGTGCAGAGAAAAATAAGTCAGCAAGTAAATACATGGACAAGATTAAGATCAGTTTATTTGCTCTAGTAAACTTTATGAAACCAATTAAACAAACAATGTAATAGCAAAAGGAAAAGAACTCAAGTGTTACCTAGATAGGTAAAGATTCCTCTCATGAAGTAATATTTGAAATGAACCCTGAGTAATGTACAAACTCAGAGGTAAATATATCCAAGAAAATGCAGAAGTAAGTCAAGGCTTTCTGTTACCATTATAATAGTGGATTCTAAAAAGCTGAGTAAATAGGTTGGAGGCCAGTTAGGCCATTACAATATAATTTCAACAAGAAAGCACTGTATTTGATGAGACTCTTTTGCTCATTTGTGATTGCATTAAAGGTGAGAGGAAAGAGACTCATCATATGTTTGAATGAATAAGTATAACTTTATTCTGTTTTTTTGTTTTTATTCAGGGTAGCAGCATAAGGGAAATGCATGGTTGAATTCTAGATTTCTAGTGGTTTGAGTTGAATAATGAAGTAATGATTTTCACTGGGATGGGGAAGAATTAGGAAGGAGCTATTTGGAAAAACATATGTCATGAGGAGTGAAGAAACCAAGAGATACTTTGGTGCCTTAGCAAATATTGATGAAAGAACAATGCTGTTAGGGTAAGGTTTTGGGAGAAGGAAGAAGTTAATGTCCTTGTCAAACATGAATCTGTAGAATGGTTAGTTCAGGGGCCCATTTATACTGAGTAAAGAGGAGAATGATAATAAACAAGTCTGAGAGGAAGCAAAGAAGGAAAATCGCAGGTATTCCATTTTCTGGCAAGATTCAGTAACAAGTCTAGGGAAATCAAATAAAGAATTTCAGCACATTGGACTAAAAACATTCTGGCTTCTAGAATTACTATTATATTGACTATATTTCTTTACAGTAGAGACATGATGTAGACTAGAAAAGAAATAGCTTATATTTCAAGCTTCATTGACACTTTTATCTCATTCTTGTATTCAACAAGTATATGAAATCTGCTTTCTGGCATGCAAGGATTTCAAATGAAAATGACTGAGGTCCAGTTTGGATTTGTCAGAATATTCCCTTAAAATCATCCCATTTTTATAATTTTTGTGTATTTGCATAATGTCAGTGAGAGTCACCAACATTTCAGAGCAAAACTGTGTTCAATGTGGTGATGACACATCACATCATAGACTTCTGGAATGTGAAAGAGCCCACCAGGGTTGTTATTGATGGAGGAGTATATATTTTATTGCACATCCAAGGATAGTGATGTCAAAGTTACAAAGAGAAATGAATGGAGACCTCTGACTTGGAGGAATTCATAATCTAATTCAGTTTGGCTGGAGCATAAATCTCATAGAGAAAGAGAGCAAGTGATTTTATTTGAAGGATAAATTAGAGTCAGATTTATGGAGAGTCTTGAAAAGCAAGATAAGTTTGGACTTCATTCAGTGGCTAATGGGAAATCTGTGAAGATTTTTGAACTAGAGAATAAGAAGATGGTAATTGCTCTTTAGGAAGATTAATTGTCAGTACTGTGAGTCAGAGAAAAGGAAGAGACACTGAAGTTGGGAAATAAATTAGAATGCTAATTCCATTTGAGATTGCAATATGTCCAAATAAATACTTGAATACATTTTTACAGTGTTCTGTTATAAAAATGAAAATATATTTGAAAGATCTTCCTAGCCAGCATCAAAGATGAAAATAGGAATATTCTCATAATGTTCCAAATTTATTGTCAGTTTATTTAATGATTAGGAGAGAGTAGGCAGGCACGTAATCGTATAGATTGCTAGCATTTTCCATCCCCAGCTGTGTGTCAGGCCATCCTAAAAGCTTGGCAATTTTATTACTGATACTTACCCAACTCTATGAGTAATTATTTTCCAGTTCATTTCTATGCAGAAGGAAATGTAGCCCATATGTAACCAGTCTGGGTTTGGGAAGCTAAAACTCAAATCCAGTACTGCTTCATTCTAGATCCCATGGCTCTGCTCTTAAGCCCTCCACCTTCAAATTCCATGGAAATGGTAATTTATTCTCCAACAATCTGTGATGTCTCATTTTTGTTTCATAGTGTGTCAATAACGTATCTGGGAACATCAAGACAAGCATTTTTGTTATTTACTTTGCTTGTGCTTTTGAAGCATAATTTCAAAATTAAAATGGATTTTTTAAAACGAGATGATGATGTTAGATCATTCAGGGGAGAAATGGATTGTAGAAATTCACTTGAAACCTTGTCAGTGTGTGCTAAGTACAGCCTGTGAGTTCCTTTGACATTAAGCAGTGTTCAGACTATATATGTGGTACCTATGTAGGAGGCTAGAGCGGCTTTTTTTTTCTATAGAGCATGTAGATTATAATTAGAACTAGTTTTTTTAAACAAAAGTAGTTCTTTATTTCTTCTTGCAAAATTTTGCAAATGTAATTTAAGAAAAATAATGAGTAATGAAAAGGCAAAATATTCAGTGTATTTTTTCTGTGAATATAGAATGAATGAACTATCCTGTTTTTGTAATTATAGGCTGAATGTATAAAAGTGTTGGTGGTATATCTCTGAAAGAAGGATGGTAATGCTAGGGACTGTGGATGATTTAAAGCCTTCATTTACGTTTTGTCTCCTTATGAGTAGTATCTTTGAAGTATACTACAAGCAGGGAACAATAAAAATATATATTTCTAAATTTAATTCAACACATCAACAAGAGCAAGGACAAAAATCACATAATTATCTCAATAGATGCAGAAAAGGCATTTGACAAGATCCTACACCCCTTTATGTTAAAAGCTCTGGAGAAACTAGGAATCCATGGAACATTCATCAGTATAATAAAGGCTGTGTATCACAAACCCACAGCTAGTATTATACTTAATGGCGAAAAGCTAAAGCCATTCCATCTAAAATCAGGAATGTGACAAGGATGCCCACTCTCTCCACTCCTCTTTAACATAGTATTAGAATTCCTAGCCAGAGCAATAAGGCAAGAAGCAAGCATAAAGGGGATCCAAATAGGGAAAGAGGAAGTAAAACTTTCCCTCTTTGCAGATGACATGATTCTGTATTTAAAGAATCCTATAGATTCTACTCCCAAGCTCCTTGAGCTGATTCAAAACTTTTGAAGGGTAGCAGGCTGTAAAATTAACCTTCAAAAATCAACTACTTTCCTCTATGCCAACAGTGAGAGGAATGAGGCAACAATCAGGAAAGCAACTCCTTTTGCAATAGCCTCCAAGAAAATAAAGTACCTAGGAATTATCTTAACTAAGAATGTAAAGGACCTTTTTGATGAAAACTTTAAAACCCTGAAAAAGGAAATTAAAGAAGAACTGCGGAAATGGAAAAACCTCCCATGCTCCTGGATTGGAGGAATCAACATCATGAAAATGACAATCTGCCAAGGGCTATCTACAAATTCAACGCAATACCCATCAATATCCCAATGTCATTCTTTAAAGAAATAGAAGAGGCAATTCAAAATTTCATATGGAATAATAAAAGACCTGTATAGCAATAACACTTCTTAGAAGAAAGAACAGAGCAGGAGGAATAGCAATACCAAATTTTAGACTCTATTACAGAGCTATAATTATCAAAACAGCTTGGTACAGGCACAAGAACAGGCCTGAAGACTAATGGAATAGAACTGAGGACCCAGATATTAAACCACAGACCTAGGGCCACCTAATCTTTGATAAGGGAAGGAAAAAAATAGAATGGAAGAAAGACAGCCTCTTCAACAAGAGGTGCTGGCAGAACTGGTTAAGCACCTGCAGAAAACTAAAGTTGGATCCTATTTTGTCACCCTGCACTAGAATTAACTTTAAATGAATCAAAGGCCTTGAGGTAAAAGCCAACACACTGAAAACTTTACAAGAAGGAATAGGAGATACACTGTTTCTCCTTGGCACAGTTCGAAACTTTCTTAATAAGGACCAAGAATCACAACAAATCAGAGAAAAGGCTGGGTAAGTGGGACTGCATTAAACTGCAGAGCTTTTGTATGGCAACGGACACAGCTAGTAAATTAAATAGGAAGCCTACAGAATGGGAGAAGATCTTCACTAACCATTCAATGGACAAAGGCCTCATATCTAAAATACATCAACAACTGAAAAAATAGAATCACTCCAAAACTAATCCCAAAGAAACAACCATCCCATCAAAAAATGGGCCAAAGACTTAAAGAGAGTTTTCTCTGCAGAAGAAATAAGAATGGCCTATAGACACATGAAGAAATGCTCAACGTCTCTGGTCATAAAAGAAATGCAAATCAACACAACTCTAAGATTCCACCTCACTCCGGTTAGAATGGCCAGGTTCGAGAAAACTAATATCGGGGCCAGGAGTTTGGCCTAGTGGTTAAAGTGCTTGCCTAGCATGCATGAAGACCCAGGTTCGATTCCTCAGTACCACATACATAGAAAAAACCCGGAAGTGGTGCTGTGGCTCAAGTGGTACAGTGCTAGCCTTGAGAAAGTCCAAGGACAGTGCTCAGGCCCTGAGCTCAAGGCCAGGATTGGCAAAAAAAAAAAAAAAAAAAAAAAAAAACCCAAAAAACAAAAAAAAAGAAAACTAATATCAACAGATGCTGGAGGGGATGTGGCCAGGAGGGATCACTACTACACTGTTGGTGGGAGTGCAAACTCCTTCAACCACTATGGAAAGCAGTATGGCAGTTCCTCAAAAGACTAAACATAGAGTCCCCCTATGTCCCAGCAATTCCACTACTAGGCATTTACCCAATTGTCTAGAAACAAGGACATACTAAATCCACTAGCACAATGATGTTCATTGCAGCACTATTTACCATAGCAAAGATATGGAACAACCCAGATGCCCCTCCATTGATGAGTGGATCAACAGGATGTGGTATTTGTACACAATGGAATTCTATGCTGCTGTCAGAAAGAATGACATCGCCCCATTGTTAGGAAATGGAAAGACTTAGAAAAAATCATATTAAGTGAATTAAGCCAGACTCAAAGGAACATAGGCTCAATGGTTTCCCTCATTTGTCATAATCAGTAGAAACTTTGGGCTCTCATAGCAGAGATTTGTAGTAGAGCAAAACCTAGATACATAAGGCCATACAGTATGATGCTAAATGAAAGGACCTCTACGATATAGAAACAAAAGCCATATAATGAGTGATTGTTGTCCTTAATGTACTATGTTATCTCTCATCTCTTTTGCTGTCCCTTGGTTATCTCTTATTGTTACACTATCTCACTTTGTTATCTGATACACTGGATATATTTGTATTTGGTTGTATTTGGTTGTTTGAAATTGGATAGGGAAGGGGGGAAAAGAAGATGAGGGATGAGGGTGGGGGGGAGCTAAATGGGGACCAAGACATGAGAAAGGGTATCAATGTATGTGAATTAATGCACCTTCTATCTGGAGAATATAATGTAACCCTTCTATTAATTACAATAAAATATATGAAAATATATATGTATTTTTGAATTTAAGCTAAAACCATAAATTTCTATTTTCCCTTAGCTACAAAATTTTTGGGTTTCCCAAACAAAGTAAATCTTACCCCATCCTACTCATAAAATGAAGTGCTCTTCACCCTTGACCACATGTATCGATGTATTAGAACAAGACTTGTGCCTGGAGCTTGTCTTTCTGGGAAACATTTCCAAGACTCCTTTCTACAAAATGATTTTAAAAATTCGGAAAAATATTGGCACAAAAGGAGAATGAAATACTCTCTTCAGATAAATGTAGGAAGGGAAAGCAAGATTTCCATGTGTCTCACTTGTAAGGCCCATCAACAGTATTAGATCAGCAAAAGACTCATAATTTCAACTGTTCACATTTATTGCCCTTCTTTATGTAAGCGTTTGTAAGGGATTAAACAGCATTAAATTCAAGGTTAAAAAATAATCTCCCTAGTATTCCCTGGAGTTAGGAGAGATGTGAAAAATCTGTCTTCAATACAGACAGAATAAATCTTTGTATCATAAAGCTAAAAGCCAAGGAGAAAAAATACTTCCTATTATACAATGGCAAACAATGAAATTGTGGCAAGAGTTTTTCAAAAATCTTAGCCCCAGAAATAATAAGCACATTCAAAACATAAAATATCCATATAATTATGGTTTATCTAGTAAGGCCTAAATAAAGTTATACTTTTTTATGTTGTTATGATTTAAACATGTTATACCTACAAAAAAGACCCATGTGTTAAAAGCTTGATCTATGAGTAGTAGATCCACTGAGAGGTGATTGAATTCTGAAATTTCTGATTTAATCAATGGACTTACCTGTTTTTAAAATATAATTATGTGTATGTATGTATGTATTATATATGTATGTATGTATACTGATGTTAGAGGTTGAACTCAATGTGCATGCTGTTCCTTAGCTTTATAAAACCTCAAGACTAGGTGTACACCACTTGAGTCACAGCCCCAATTCCAAAGTTTGACTGGATAATTGGAAATCAGTGTCTCACAGACTTTCCTGCCCAGACTGACTTTGAACCATGATTCTCACATCTCAGCCTCCTGTGTAGCTAGATTTATAGCTGTATGTCACTGGTGTCTGGACTAATTTCTTCATGGGGTCATATATAATGGCATTTGGGGAAGGTAGGTTCTAGTTGAAGGAAATAGCTAAGTAGGGCCATGTTCTGGAAAGACAAGCCTTGTCCTGGTCTGTTCTCTGTCTGGCTATTTGAGTTCTGGCTACCATGAAGGAAGTAGCCACTTTTGCTATCATTCCTGCTGCCAAAATAGTCTGTCTTACCATGGGATCAGAAGCAAGGAATTCACTAACCATGAACAGAAAGCTCTGAATCTATGAACCAAAATAAATCTTTCTTCTTTTACTTTTCTCAAATATTTACCACAGTAATGAAAAACTGGCTAGAAAATGCAGGGAATGTGAATTTAAAAGTATATATGGCATTTCAGCATTGAATATGCAACAAGCTTTCTACGAAGTATTAAACTGATTTACATCTAAATAATGTGTTAAATGTAAAAAAAAAAGTAAGCCAAAGAGATATTTTTCCATAGTAACTAGTTATAATGGTCATTTTTTGGACATACAGTAGGAAAACCCTGGTTAAGGTATTTATTTGCTTTGTCTATGTTAACCTTCAAGAGTAGAAGTTAATTGCTTTGTCTACATTAATCTTCAAGAGCTGAGTGTTATATTTTACAATGGATTGGAAAAAATAAAAAAACTCAATAAGGTAAAATAAGTTGGTCAAAGACACACTGGCAATGTAGAAACTAGAGCTGATAGTTGTAAACTGCTACATCATCAACTTGTTTGAGCTATTTAAGATATTTGTCAGACATGAAATATATCTGCAAAGATGGGAAAGATGAAACATGGCTGTGAAAATTAATTGGGAAGCATGCTTAAGAAGGAAGAAGCCAAGCTTTCATTGGTTCACTGAAAATTGTTTCCTCAACCAGTTTCCTAAGAGATTCAAATTTTCTTTCAGTGCAAAAATTGGACAAAGTTCCCATGTTTGAATTCAACCACCTCAGTTTCAATTTGGGGCATTTTCTGTAGATATGTATAATATCCATAATGGGAAAGTTATATTAAAGTAGCTATTTCTAGTTTTCAAGATGGATCAGGTCAATAGTGTTTCTAGCAAGACATTCAATTTCATTAGAGTTTTTCAGGCTTCATGACAAGAGAGCACTCTGGATAACCCTGGTTTCATGCAATACCAGATTTCCCATCCCAGTATTATAGAATGGATATGGCATTTGGACTATCTGTTTTACCAATTGTTTGTTCATAAAAATTACACCCGAATGACTTTAGAGTGCACATTCAGGAAAGGTATTGATTTAGGTACAGGTGGTATGTATTTCTTCCAAGTGAATGTAAGATATCTTAACTTCTTGGAAGACTGAATCTTCTAGGCGATCATCTTCTGGCTCTTAAAATATTCTGGCACCATTTTAAGTGATAGTAGAAGGTGGCTGCAATCCAGCAGTTCTTGTTGGAGCTTTCTAGTCCAAGAAAGAATTGAGATTTTATTTGATTGAAATTTTAAAGATAAGGCTAACTGATGATTGAAAAACAAGTTTAAAAATGCCCAAAAGGATATTTCAGGAATCCATTGAAGGTGAGCCCTTGAGCAAGACAACCCAGACCAGAATCATGAACTCTGGTGAAGAACAATGAAGAGAAGAGGGATGCCCTGGTGCTGACTACTCTTGTTATCCCAGATACTCAGAAGATACATTGGGGAGACCACAGAATGTAAGGTTAGCCTTGATTTAAAGATTATTGACAAGGTGAAAAGTATCTCTCACCTTAGTTACACATGGAGCAAGGGATGATATAAACCATAACACAAGGCCCGAAATTCAAACCAAGTACTGAAAAATTTACAAAGGACTGATGCAGAGTACAATTTTAGAAGAACTAGTAGGTCTTATCGGTGGAAAGTAAGAGCAAATGAGCCAATACTGAGATTTGGGTGTGGACTAATTCTATAAATGAGGAAATTTTGGAGAGAAGAAAAACTTGAGTTTAAACTCAGGCATTTTGGTTTACAATGAAAATTAAGCAATTAAATAAAAGCAAAATTGAGTAAGTCTTGAGTTTGGAGAACATTTGATACTATTATTTTTTTTAAAAAAAGAGCAGAGCAAAATAACCCAAAGCTATTCACTTTCAGTAATTTCCAATGAAGAATGTTTTTATGCTCTTAACCACCTATTTGAGGCAAAGGAAGAAAAATGACACCCAAGGAACCAAGCTAATCCTAGAAAGTTTAACAACATCTCAACTAAATAACTATTTAAATTATTGTAAAATGACTGTAACACTGAACACATAGTTTTCCTTTTTCCTGCTTAAAAATAGGGGGATATATAGGAATATAAAAGAGTAGACTAAAATTTCAAACAACTAGCTGAGGAGAGTTTATTTGCTTTACAGATCACTGGTCTGGATGAAAACTAGGGTATGGACAGGCAGTCAGGCCAACAGGAAAAACTGTATAAGGTAGGAAGATGGAGCCAGATCTGCCTTTATCTTGCTATATCACAGCCTTGCCTGCCCTACTTATTCAATACAGGTTGGACCCACAGAGAAAAAAAAGAGTTAATGTCATTGTTCTAGATTGATACAGGCTATTGAGTGCTATAGGTTTTAGATTCAAAATTCTCTTGTGAATTGGCAAGTCTTTAGGTTTCCCATTGACCAAAAAAAAAAGTCCAGATTTATCTCTATTTTATCCACATTCTAAAACAAAACCAATTGCTACTTGGATCTGTGATAAAACAGTACTTTCTGTGTCATGTATATTATCATTGCTTCTCTCTTTTTTTTTTTTTTTTTGCCAGCCCTGGGCTTGATTGAGCTCAGGGCCTGAGCACTGCCCTTGGACTTTCTCAAGGCTAGAGCTCTACCACTTGAGCCTCAGCACCACTTCCGGCTTTTATCTATGTATGTGGTACCGAGGAATTGAACCTAGGTCTTGGTTCGATGCTAGGCAAGCATTCTATCACTAGGCCAAACCCCCAACTCCTATCATTGTCTTCTGAAGTCAATTTCCCGGGAAGTTTATGTGATGACTCAGTTAGGTAACATTGATAGTCCGGAGGTCCAAAGCAATAACCATGCTTCAGTGCAGGTGGTAACACTGTATTTCATAGAGATTAAACCCAATCCCAATAATCTACAGTGGCAGTGTTTGAAAGCACTCAGGTCTGCCTGATACCAAAGCCTTGGGCCTGTGGATGTTGTAGCATCCAAATGGAATTCTTTTTTTTTTTTTTTTTTTTTTTTTGCTAGTCCTGGGCTTGAGCTCAGGGCCTGAGCACTGTCCTTGGACTTTCTCAAGGCTAGAGCTCTACCACTTGAGCCTCAGCACCACTTCCGGCTTTATTTTTTCTATATGTGGTACCGAGGAATCGAACCCGGGTCTTCATGCATGCTAGGCAAGCACTTTAACCACTAGGCCAAACTCCCGAGCCCCCAAATGGAATTCTTACAGAAAGAAACATCACATAAATTCTGAAGGTAGACCTGTATCACATGCAAATTGATCAACAAAATGAATAATGAAGTTACCTAACTTTTCTTTTTCATCAGACACCCAAAATAATTATACTAAAGCTAAATTAAGTTGGGTCTTTTTATTCATATTTATGTTTTTATAAAAATCATTCTAATTATCTTTAACTAGTTTTTACAAAGGTATTTCCATTCATACTATCAACTTACTTGCAATGATGCATCTTGATCAGTGTCATCCCTTCCCCATATTGTGTAACCTTAGCCCACTGATGTCCACAAGTCTTCTAGTTGAGTATCATCCGTGTATTCAACCACTGTTCCACTTTTCATTTGTCTATGTGAAGAGCACTTGGTCAAAACCCTTCATAGACAAGAGAGATATTTGTTGGAAACAATACACGATTGTCTGGTAGTGGGATGGAGAAAAAGGTTGAGTAAGGAAAAAGAAGAATAATCCACAGTTATAAAGTTTATAATCCACAGTTACCAAGTTAACTTTTATGATGACAGTGTTTGAAAACAGGTTGTAAGGATGGTACACAAATTTGTGAGCAAGCTAGCAGCTGTTGGATTATAGAGGTCAGATGAGTGAATTGTATGATAGGTTTTGTAGCTCAGATTTTGTTAAGATATGGTGTGATAACACAGATCTGTGTTAAAGTTCAGTGCAAAAGCCTCAACTTCATATTTTAATGGAAGCCTCTCAAACAGAATCAATGACTTATCAGTAAGCAAGATGCTTGAAGTTTTTTACTGGAAGGAAGTGCTTCCTTATTCCCGGGTTTGTGTGTACTGCATTATCTGCTTCTCCTTCTTTGCCACCTTAATTCCAACATTGACTCTTCATGCACATCACTCAGCTCACTTGGATCCATAGATTGATGTAGCTAGTTCCACTTCCCAAGACCCTAGACATTCATTTATCTGACTTATGTCAATTTTCTCTAAATTGTTACCAACATTTCTTAAAATGGTGGTCATTTTTCGGTGATAGGATTTTTTTGGCTTTGTTTGACTTTAAATTATCCACAATGTCTATTCTAGTGTTTGCTACACATTAAGTTGTCAACAGCACTGTAAGAGCATGTGAGTGCATAAATGAAAGGAATTAGGTTAATCATCACTAGTATAATTAATTTGGATATCTTAGAAAAGAAAAGACAGGTAATTTAATTACTCATTGGGACAGTGACAATTTTTCAAATAATACAGGTCTGGCTCTGGAATTTTAAATCTTTTATCCCTTTAACATTATGTTGTTTTTATTGCTTTTAATTTTATTTCATCGTCAAAATGATGCACACAGGGTTACTGCTACATATGGAAAGCAGTTAGCACATCTCTTATCCCTCCATCATTTTGGTTTTCTCCCATTTTCCATCTCCCCATCCCCCAGTTGTAAAAGTCATTTTCAACATATTGCCTTGGGTATATAACTCCTGCATTGGTTCACCATATATCCATTTTGTTGTTCTCCTTCCCTTACCTAATTCAGCTACACACACACACACACACACACACACACACACACACATACTACACTGTAGTTTTATTACACTTAAATAGTTGTATAAGGTATTACCATCAAACATGTCATTTTATGAGTATAATGCATCTTGATCAATAGCACCCTTTATCATTCTCTCCCATCTGTCCCAAATCCACCCAACCCCCAAACCTTTGATTTTCCAGGCTTCATAAGGCACACTCCTCCTACCTCACCATCCAACCACATTCACTTGAAGAACAAGCCTCCTGGTATTCACTGTGTTAGAGTGTAAGGTAGCTATTCAAAGGAGATATACCATCTGAACTCTCTCATCAAAACGTATTACATTGTAAGCAAAGAGAAAAAAAAACCCACATCCATTGGAGGGAGGGAAAGTGGAAGTAAAACATGGGAAGGGAAACAATGTTTAAGAAGTCAAATACCCACTACCGATGAATGCACCTGTAATCCCTCTGTACATCACCCCAACAATTAATTTTTTTAATGTATTCACAACAAAAAATCTAAAATTTGCAAACTATCTCCTAAAAAGTTACAGAGAATATTGATGCCGAGTTGACTTGAGAAACTCACTCGAAAATTAATTTATCGGAGAAAAATATCCCACTTTACATATGTGCATGAAATTGAAGTGCTTACTCTTTAAAGTTTGGTTAATTTATTTTTCTTTTTTCCTAGGCAGGTGGATACTGTGTCTACTATTGTGATTTCCAAATTTTCTCCCATCTGTCTTATTGCATTTTACCTGCAGGCAGTTTTGGAGACTTAGAAATTAATTAAAGCTCTATACGATCTAGCTGAATTGTTATCTGGGATTTTAGGGATTATCTTAAGAGTCACATCACTTCTTTTTTTTGCTTATCTTTCTTTAGATTGCATTTGAGGAGAGAAGACTTTTCTTCAATTCGATAACTTTTGTTGTACATTTTCCTTCCTACACCCAACAAGAGAGCATACACTGAGAAAAGACAAAGAAATTATGCTCAATATATTTTACCAGTTGAGTCCCTGAGTTAGAATCTATATTCATTTGGAATAGTAAAGAATAAACACTAAAATTTTAAAGTACACAATTCAGTGAGTTTTTACCTACCTGAGAAAGGATCTGGGATCACTACAATCCCACAATAAACATTTCTATATCCCCAAACTTTCTTTGTAAATTTTTCTCTGTGAATTTTTTTCCCTGCCATATGCCTGGATTTATTCCTTCAGTGGGTATTGATGTGTTTTCTCTCAGTATGGATTACATTATATTTTCAGGATTTTTGTTTTAATAGAATCATGAAATATTTATTATTTTTCTGGATTGCTTTCTTCATGCAGCCCATTCTTTTCAGAATCATTTAGGATGTTAAGGACATAGAATTTCCTCATTCCTTACAATGTGCATATTTCATTGCATGGTCATATCACAATTATACTCTCTTCTGTTGGTAAGATTTGGTTTGTTTCCACCTTTTTTCATATATTTTTTATTGTAATTAATAGAAGGGTTACACAATATTTGCCAGATAGATGGTGCATTAATTCCCATACATTGCTACACTTTCACATGTCTTGGTCCCCATTTCCCTCCCCACACCCCCACCCCTCATCTTGTTTTCCCCCCTTCCCTATCCAATTTCAAATAACCAAATAGAAATATATCTGATATATCAGGTAACAAAGTGAGATACTGTAACAATATGAGATAACCAAGGGACAGCAAAAGAGATGAGAGATAACATAGTACCTTAAGAACAACAATCATTCATTATATGGCTTATGTTTCTAAATCCTAGAAAATAATACAAATCAATCTGCTATAAAGTATTTACCTACCAGTATTTTGTAGAAGCATCAGATTGTTTTTAAGATTGATAGATTTACTTTTACATTCAGCAAGCATGTAAGATTTTTAGTTTCTCTACAATATTGCCTTCATTTGACAAATTATTTAAAATAAAAGGAGCCATGCAAATTTTATGTAGATATCAGTACACATTTAATTTGCATTCAATGTTGAATGCACCTTGTCACAACTGGCCACGACCTTCAATGCAGTGTAAAACACACATCTTCATTTTATTATCAAATATGTGGTTTTGTCTATATTGTTTTTTATAAGTGTTCTTTGCAATGTTGAAGGAATTTCCTTCTGTTCCTTTGGACTTATTTTTCTTTCATACTGGGGGGGTGTCGGGCATTGGGGTTTGAACTCAAGACCTTACTATTTTTCGTTATTTTTTTGTATAGGGTTTTGCACACTTGTCTCGGGTCATTAGTCTACCTATCTTCCTGTGACATTGAGATGACAGCCTTGAACTATCATTCCCACTTTACTGGCAAAGATAGGTCTCTTTAAGCAATAGCCTTCAACCATGGTATTCCCAAACTCTTTCCACAATAACTAGAATTTTTGGCTGAGCCCCCAAACTACTTTTTTTGTTTTGTGTTGATTGGAACTCAGGGCTTTATTGTTCCTAAACTTGTGCTTTACCATTTCAGCCACGCCTTCCGCCTTATCTTTTACTAGTCATCTTTGAGTTATTATCTCACTTTCAGGCATTCACCTATGTCAGAGTTCCTGTCATCAGTAGGATTACTACAGAATCTAGTTCTTCCTTTGCAGAGATGAAATCTTGTGGACTTTTCTATCCAGGCTAGCCTAGGAATAGTGATCTTTCCATTTCTGTGCTCCAAGCTACCTTGGCATGACAGGATTGCATCACTGCACCTAGAAGAGGCCTTGCAAACTTTCCTGCCCACATTGCCCTTAAACAATGAATCTTCATCTTCTGCCTCCCAAAGTAGCTAGGATGACACATATGAGACATTGGTGCCTAGCTCAAAAACTTTTCTTTTTAATTAAAGATCCTGAATTTAGTCATATGCCAGTTTATTTCTGTTGAGATGATCAGAATTTTTTATGATTTATATTTTTAAATTTATTATCAAATGTATTAACTTGGTAAATTATACTATTTGTTTTTACAGTGTAAATGTCAAGCTAGAATTCTGAGATAAACTCTGTTTACTCAGAATGCACTATTTTTAAAGTGCATTTTTAGGTCCAATTGGAAAATCTTTTGATAAGGCTCTGGGTCTGTTCTTGTGATGGGTATTTTTTTTTACTTTTTTTTTTCCTATTTAATTTGACTTGTTTTGATAGAACGATTCATAGCATAAATTGGAAAATAATCCCTTCTCTTTAATTTTATGGGAAAGTTTGTGTAAAATTGGTACCATTTCTTGTTTTTGTTTTTGTTTTGTTTTGCTTTTTTTGGCCAGTCCTGGGCTTGAGCTCAGGGCCTGAGCACTGTCCTTGGACTTTCTCAAGGCTAGAGCTCTACCACTTGAGCTTCAACACCATTTCCAGCTTTTTTCTATGTATGTGGTACTGAGGAATTGAACCCGGGTCTTCGTGCATGCAAGGCAAACACTCTACCACTAGGCTAAACCCCCGGCCTGGTATCATTTCTTTTTGAAATGTTTCATAGAATAATAAAGCCATTAGAAGTTTGGGTTTTCTTTGTGGGGAGATTATTTTCTAATTACAAATCCAGTTGCCTTAACAGATACAGGCATATTTGAATTACTTATTCTTTTAAGTGTGACCATTAGTGGTTAATTTATTTCAAGGAAGATATTCATTAAGTTGTTGTATTTATGGGTATATAAATTCTGATTTTGTTTCTTTACTATTTTAATAACTATAGAATTTGTACCAGGTTCTTCTTTTAAACCTAATAGAAATAATTTGCATTCTTGCTCATTTTTGTTATCAGTCTAGCTAGAGGGTGTTCGTTTTATTGAAATAGAACAGAAAAATAAAACAGAACTGCTTGAATCAGCTTTTAATTTATTTCACTTTCTCTATTTCTGTTTTCTATTTTATTTTATTGTTTCTTTCCTTTTATTTACTTTGAGATATTTTTTCTTAACCTAGTTTCTGCAAGGGAAAGTTGGGAACATTACTTTGAGAATGTCTTTCTTTTATGTTCTAGTTGTTTGACAGTTAATAAACTCACCCTTGAGAATGATTTTTGCAAGCTGTCATGGAACAAGTTTGTAATCTCAGTTCCTCAGAAAGTAGATTTAAGAGTGTCAGAGTTCAGTATTAGAGACTAGCCTGAGAAAAAAATACATGAGACCATTTAAAATCAAACTAGAAAAAAAAAAAAAAGAAAGAGGTACGACTTATGTGGCAGAATTCTCAGCCAGCAAGCTCAAAGCTCTGAGTTAAAAATGTAGTACCAAAAAGAAAAACCTATTTTAATCATATTCCAAACAAAATAATATAGCATATTTTTTATTTATTGGAAGCTAATTTCTAATATTAAAGTGTTATTTTCTCATTGGTTATTAGAGTGATATTGCTTTATTTTTGAATGTTTGGATTTTTCATAATTGCTTTTGCTATCAATTTCTAATATCTCCATTCCATCAGAAATATGCTTAGTATAATCTAAATGTTTCTAAATTCACTGTGGCATTTTATGACACAGCACTTTTTGTCCTTGAATAGGACATTAGAAGTGATGTCTTCTACTTTGCTATCTCTGTGGTTCTCTATACGACAATTAGGTCAGGTGGATTGATTTTATATCTGTTATGTAATTATGGTTGCTCATTGCACTATTGAACTATATTAACTGTTGAAAAAGAAATATTCATATTTGACTGTAATTGTGAATGAACCTGTATTGTGTGCTTAGCTGGAAGCAGTCCTAATTGTTATGTTTATGTATTCTTTGTGTATGCACAAGTATCTTTCTATGCTATTACTTTTTGTACCTCTATATTTTAAATGCACTTTTCTCGTTGGAACTCTCATTTTAAAATTTGGTAAATTTGGGCTGGGAGTGTGGCCTATTAGTAGAGTAGTTACCTAGCCCTGGGTTTGATTCTTTGACACCATATATAGAGAAAAAGCCAGAAGTGTCACTGTGGCTCAAGTGGTAGATCGTTAGCCTGGAGAAAGCTCAGGACAGTGCCCAGACCCTGAGTTCAATCCCCAAGATTGGCCAAAAAAAAAAGGAAAACTTTGGTTTATCTATGCTTTCTTTTCCACTTGCACATTTAGATCACTTCAATTTAATGGGCTTACACATTCATTTTACCTTCACATTTATCGTCTCGTCATTTGCTATTTACCCATCCACTTTTATGATATTTTCCTTTATTATGATTCTATCATTATCAAATATATTGATGTACTATGCCATTTTTATTATTTTAGTCATCATTTAGAGAACAACAACAAAAAAAAAACTTACTGTAGCCTATCTATCCCTGAAGACCATTTCAGTTTTTCTATTCATGACCTTCATGGTATCATCATATATTTCATTGTTCCATGTTATAAAACCTTTTCTTACATTAAAAAATTCAGTTATATTTGGAAATCTAGTTGCTGCAAGAATAAGTGCCTGCACATTTCAAGCACATGAAAATGTCTCATATATTATCTTTCTTTAGTTAAACTTTCCATTTCCTTTTCCTCTATAAAAATTTATTTTCATTCTGATTTAAAACTCTAATAATTTGATTCCTTTCTTTATCCCTCTACCCTTCCTTGGAGCCATTTTCAGTGCATTCGTTCATGACATGTTTCTTTACTCACATTCTCTACAGGTAAGCTCTGATCAAATCCAACTGCAATGGGGGAAGTTAATTGGTTAATACATCATTTAGATAAAATAATTGGTAACTGCTACACTTCTACTGGATGTACTTTTTTTTTAAAGGCATTCTTAGTTTATTTATAGTCTTTTGTATTTTCCAGTCATGTCCACAGGAGTTCAAAACATTCTGCCATTTCTATCAGGAATTCAGAAAAATCAATCAGAAACCTTAGTCAAACTTTTATGAGTTATGGAGACACAGATAATGTGTTTTACTCAAATGCCAAGAGAAAGCAGATGAGTTGGCACTTGCATTCTTGATAAATCTGTGATGATCATAACTGTTCGTTTTATGGCACCATCTATTGTCCTTACTACTTGCAGTGTAGATTAAATTTGATTTCCTATCTTAACTACTCATTCTTTTGCATATTGTCTCTGTCATAAACTTGGACTCTCTGATATTATCTGGCAACCCAACCCTTTCCTTATATTCAGAATTTCAGAACATCTGTGAGCTACCTCAGGGACCATCTCTATTGCATGGCAAGTTGCCCCTTGCAACTTTTCTATGTCACACACATCAAGAAAGAGAACACTAACAGATAACTAAATATAAAAGTATCTGATCATTTTAATTCAAATTTCAGTGCATAAGATGAAAGGCTGGCAAAACCCAATCAATGTGAAAATGATAAAAAGACAGAGATTTGACTTAGGAGTAGATCTGAATTATGTGGTATTCAAGTCTTAAACAATTCCCCCAAATCCAAATTCATAAAGGCATTTTGCCTGTTCTCCAGTACTTATGGCTTTAGTATGTCCTTGTTTCTGGATGATAGGGTAAATGCCAAGTAGTGGAATTTCTACTTTTTAAATGTAAATAATTTATTCAATAAAAAAATTGATGATGAATTGATATGTGTGATTCAATTTACCAACCACACTTTTTTTTGCCAGTCTTGGGAATTGAACTCAGGGTCTGGATATTGCCCCTGAGCTTCTTTTGCTCAAGGCTAGCAGTCTACCACTTGAGCCACAGAGCTACTTCTGGATTATTCTGTTTATATGGTACTGAGAAATCTAACCAAGAGCTTCATGCATGCTAGGCAAGCACTCTACCACTGAGTCACATTCCCAGCCCCCAACAACAACACTTTGTTGTTGTTGGTCATGAGGCTTAAACTCAGGGCCTAGGCATTGTCCCTGAGCCTTTCTGCTCAAGGTTAGTGCACCACCACTAGAGCTAAAGCTCCATTTGTAGTTTTCTGGAGGTTAATCAGAGCAAAGGATCTCATAGGCTCTCTTGATCAGACTGGCATTGAACCATAATCCTCAGCTATAAATCTCTTGAGTATCTAGGAGTACAAGCATGAACTGCCAGCATCCTATAACAATAGAGTTCGCTTAAAATAAACAGAATTCTCTGTTGAAGATTATTGTCTTAGGAATAAGTAAATATTGCCATCAGAAATATTAACAAATTCAGGAGTGGTAGTTCTAGATACATAAAAGTTTTCATATGTCTATGCGATACCAAATTAATCAGGAAAATAATTATTAAAATTAGTATTTTGTAATTCTGAAAGATTATTTGATTGTTCAAACAAAATTCAGCTCCAACTGACCAGTGATCATATTTCTATAAATCAGTCTCATTTTGGCCCGATTGAGCTTCAATTTTATCTCAAGAATCATGGAAGCATAAGGTACTAGTTGTTCCCAGAACTTATCAGTTAATTGAAGTACTCTTGATTTGATTTTTAAGATGCTTTAGTATTAAAGAGGGTGGTGTAAAAAGGAAAAAAAATTATCTTTTTAACAAATAGATGAAAACAAAATTAATCCCCATTTAGAACAAAAATCTAGATTTGTTTTATGCTAAAAAGTTAACATTTAAAGTAATAGAACATAAAGTATCTATCAATGCCCATGAAAAGTGTATTTACAATCTAACTCAGTAAAGTAGAAAAAATCACAAGACCTAGTCATTAATCTATAAGAAAAGAATAATAAACCAAAGACCATTTTTGTTATACATTACAGATAAAGTAGAATTTTAATCAGATTAATGAACAGGGATTTTCATAGCCAAAACTTTGGTCGGTAGATAAAGTTAAAGAGTATAAAAATTTGGAACTGGGCTTTCTTGCTCACGTCTTAGAGATAGCCCTGATCGGTCAGTATGATTCTCGATGGTGGTCAGTATGATTCTCCATGCTAAGCACGGAATAAAACTCTAACTTCTTCTTTTGTGTCGGACTTGTTCATTTGATCATGGACCCTAATATAGGGGGACTGGACCCTAATATTTGGAGGCTCGTCGAGGAACAAAAGATGAGGACTGAGCCAGCATCAGAATTTTGAACAAAACCTCTGGAGGAAGGCCCACTACAATGCTTGAGCTCATGGCCAAAGCTGATATATGGCTCATTAGAATGTCTTGGGATCTCGACTACCCTCTCCCCCTGAATTTGTGGGAGGACTGCACTGCAAACCTGCCAAACCTCGGCCTGAGGAAATGGAAAAGTTTGTCCAGAGCTCTGGAGCCTAGGGTGTTGTGGTGTTTTCTCTAGGGTCAATGGTCAGTAACTTGACAGAAGAAAGAGCCAATACAATTGCAGCAGCTCTGGCACAGATTCCACAAAAATTTTGTGGAGATACGAGGGCAACACATCAGATACCTTAGGATCCAACACTCACTGTACAAGTGGATCCCCAAGAATGACCTCCTTGGTCATCCAAAAACCAAGGCCATCATCACACATGGTGAAACCAATGGTGTCTACGAGGCCATCTACCATGGGGTCCCGATGGTGGGCATTCCTTTGTTTGGGGATCAGCCTGATAACATTGTTCAGGTGCAGGTCAAGCAGCTGTTAGATTGGACTTTACCACATTGTCAAGTAAAGATCATAATCAGTAGAAACCTTGGGCTCTCTTAGCAGAGATTTACAATAGAACAAAACCTAGATACATAAGGCCATATAGTATGACACTAAATGAAAGGACCTCCAGGATATAGAAACAAAACCCATATAATGAGTGATTGTTGTCCTTAATGTACTATGTTATCTCTCATCTCTTTTGCTGTCCCTTGGTTATCTCATATTGTTACAGTATTTCACCTTGTTATCTGATATATTGGATATATGGTTATTTGAAATTGCATAGGGAAGGGGGGAAAACAAGATGAGGGGTGGGGTGGGGGGAGGGAAATGGGGACCAAGACATGAGAAATATATGTGAATTAATGCACCTTCTTACTGGTGAATATAATGTAACCCTTTTATTAATTACAATAAAAATATATGAAAAAAAAAGATTTTCTCAATGCCTTGACCACTGTCATTAACAACCCTTCCTATAAAGAGAATGCAATGAGGTTATCAAGGATACACCATGATCAGCCAGTGAAGCCTCTGGGCCGAGCTGCCTTCTGGAATGAGTTTGTCATGCACCACAAAGGAGCCAAACACCTTCGTCCAGCTGCCCTTGACCTCAACTGGTTCCAGTACTACTCTCTGGATGTGACTGGCTTGCTGCTGGCCTGCGTGACAACTGTCATCTTCACCTTCACCAGATGTTGTCTCTTCTGCTGCTGAAAATTTACTAAAATTGGGAGAAAGAAGAAAGGCACTAGTTGTATCAGAGTTGAAACAGGTAGTGCTATTAATTACACCACATGAAGCATTTGTAATTGATTAGATTCTTTCCTAGACAAACTTTAACAGCTTACTTGCTGGAGTGAAATTTTGAAATGTGTAGCACAAGGTCAGAAGTGAATGCCTACAAAATTTTCTGAGCTTACTTTTGTTTGCCAAGTTTTGTGTGGACATAAGACCATTAAAATCCCCCTTGTAATATGAATAAAAATAAAACTATAATTATAATCATTTAATAGACGTTGTATTTGTGTCATAGTTGTAGGAAACTTGATTTTACTTTCCAATTTTTCTTCTTTTTCTTCCTTTTATTATTTAATTCATTGTGCAAAGGAGTTTCCATTTAACAAAGCACTTTTTGAATACAGTAAATCATGATCAACATAATCCTTTTAACATTATAATTCTCAATATAATGGTAGCTTGTCTTTTGATTTTTCAAATCACCTCCCTTGAATTTATGATAGAGACAAATTTGTTAACTTAAAATTCCTTATTTAGTTGTTATTGTAAGAAAAATGTCAATTTGTTGTCTACTCTTTCATAAATTTAATACTTTTGAGGGCATGAACTCATTTTTTTTTAATTTTGTTGTAGTGATGTATAGAGGAGTTAGTTTCATAAAGTAGTGAGTACTTTCCTTCTTGAACATTCTTAGCCCTTCCTATGTTTTTCTCCCACTCCCTCCCACTTCCCCCACGACTTTGTACCAGAGGGTTCAGCAGAAGATGGTGGCAGTTCAGTGTGAGTTTTTCTGAGCTCTCTCCTATATGTACTTTCCTCTTTTCTTTATCTATTCTTCTTATTACCTTCTTATATTATATAAGTTTTATCTTATTTTTTCTAAATTTTGTACTCAACTATTTGACCTTTCTATCACCTTAGGTCAGTTACCGTTATGCTATCCCTTTCCTTCATTACTGTATTAATCTTATACTCCTACATTACTCTTTTACTACCTCCCCTCTTTTCTTTCATACTATTTTTCTATCTCTGGTCCTCTGTTTATCCTGCAACTTTTATCACTCATGGATTTAAAGTAGATGGTTGTTGAGCAATACTGTATATCTAGGTGTTCAATTATACTGTAGGTCAAGAGTGACTTAAATACAATAGAGATTGGCTTGTGGGTTTTGGTTTTTTTTGGTCATAAAAAGGTGATGGGTGGTGGTGTTAGATTTGTCTGTAAATACATCTTTTGAAAGTGAGAGGTTGGAATAAAGCTAACAGCCCCCATAAACAGGTTGGACTTTCCATCCTCACATTAGATAAAATAGACTTCAAACTAAAATTAGTGAGAAAAGACAAAGAAGGTTATTACATACTAATAAAGGGATCTCTCCTCCAGGAAGACATAATCATCCTAAATATCTACACACCTAATCCCGGAGTACCAAACATCATCAAGCAAACTTTACTTTCACTAAAACCACACATAGATTAAAACACAATGATTGTTGGTGACTTTAACACACGACTCTCACCTATGGACGGATCAACCAGGCAAAAACTCAACAGAGAAAGCTCAGAACTGAACAAATGTATAGACAAACTAGATCTAACAGACATCTGAAGATTACTCCATTCAGCAACATCACAGTATAATTTTTTTCAGCAGTACATGGAACATTTTTCAAAATAGACCACATTTTAGGGCATAAAACAAACCTGTGCAAACACAGAAACACTGAAATTATTCCCTGCATTCCCTAAGACCACAAGGGCATCAAATTGGAACTGAACACCCATCTCCTCCTATGAGAACCCTGTAACTCATGGAGATTGAACAACACATTGTTGAATCACCAATAGGTCATCAAGGAGATCAGAATAGAAATTCAACAGTTTATGAAATTTAACAAAAAGGAGCACACAAAATACCAGCTCCTTTGGGACATAGCAAAGTCAGTACTCAAAGGAAAATTTATAGCTCTCAGTGCTTACATTAACAAATTGGAAAAATCAAAACCAACAATTTAATGTCACACCTTAAGCTCTTGGAAAGAGAGCAACAAATCAACACAAATTCCAACAGAAGGAAGCAAATAATTAAAATCAAAGCAGAATTAAATGAATTGGAGTCAAAAAAAACTATAGAAAGAATCAATAAAACAAGGAGTTGGTTCTTGGAAAAAATTAACAAAATTGACAGACCCTTAGCAAATCTTACCCCCCCCAAAAAGGGAGCACACCCAAATAAACAAAATCACAGATGAGAATGGTAATATCACGACAGAAATTACCAAGATCCGGAGCATCATGAATGAATACTTTTCAAACCTTTATGCCAACAAATTTGAGAATCTAGAAGAAATGGATGAATTTCTAGCCAATATTAACATACCCACACTGAACCAAGAAGACCTAATCCAACTGAACAGATCTATTTCAAACCCTGAAATAGAAATGGCATTAAGAGACCTTCCATCTAAGAAAACCCAGGGCCAGATGGACTCACAGCTGAATTCTATAAGGTGTTCAAAGCAGAGCTCATACCAATACTCTTCAAGCTCTTCAACAAAATTGAAAACTAATGCCCTTTGCCAAACTCATTCTACGAAGCCACTATAACCCTCATCCCAAAACCAGACAGGAATTCATCACAGAAAGAGAACTATAGACCCATTTCTTTGATGAATATTGATGCAAAACTTCTCACCAAATACTGGCCAATGGTCTTCAGTAACTCATCAAAAAAATTATACACTGTGATCAAACAGGATTCATCACAGGGATGCAAAGCTGGTTTAACATACACATGTCAGTTAATATAATTCAACACATCAACACAAGCAAGGACAAGAATCACATGATTGTCTTAACAGAGGCAGAAAAAGCACTTGACAAGATCCAACATCCTTTATGCTAAAAGTGTTGCTCTCCAGCAACACTGGTACTAGAGGGATACCAAGGGCCAGCCTGTAGTCCCAAAGAGCAGAGCGAGATGGCAAGTATTGATAACCCAGCCCTCCCCCAATTACTAGGGAAAAAACAACATGGAGCCAGGAGCTATGTCAGCTGTGAAAGTGCAGCAGATCTCAAGCTTATTGCATTGAGTACTTAGTTATATATTGTGGGGAAAAGGGGAAGTAGGAAAGGGAAAAGGAACCAATAGAAAAAGGCCAAGGTGCTATCACCAAGGGTCCGGGCAAACTTTCAGGTTTTGAAATACTGGGCGTGACTGGTGCAGGAAAGCACACGCAGGATGAGGATGTACACGCGGGCTGAGGACATGAGCTAGGGGAGTTCAGTTCAGTCAAATACACGGAAATACCTCAAGAGAGATATGAGGGGTATGCCAGGTATGTGAGGTATGGAAGGTATGGCTAGCCGAAGCCCTTTAATGGTGGCTAAGCTGGAATGGGGAACAGGCCCCACAGAGGGCGACCAGGCCCCAACATAAAAGCTTTGGAGAAACTAGGAATCCATGGATCATTCCTCAGTATAATAAAGGCTTTGTATGACAAACCCACAGCTAGCATTATACTTAATGGTGAAAAGCTAAAGTCATTTCCTCTAAAATCAGAAATGAGACAAGGATGCCCACTCTGTCCACTCCTCTTTAACATAGCATTCGTATTTGTACCCAGAGTAATAAGGCAAGAAGCAAGTATAAAGGGGATCCAAATGGGAAAAGAGGAAGTGAAACTTCCTATCTTTGCATATGACTTGGTTCTGTATTTAAAGAACCCTATAGACTCTACTCCCAAGCTGCTTGTGCTGATTCAAAGGTAGCAGGGTATAAAATTAACCCTCAAAAATCAACTGCCTCCCTTTATGCCAACAATGAGAGGAACAAGGCAACAATCAGGAAAGCAACTCCTTTTGCAGTAGCGTCAAAGAAAATAAAGTACCTAGGAATTAACTAAGAATGTAAAGGACCTTTTTGATGAAAACTTAAAAACCCTGGAAAAGGAAATTAAAGCAGAACTGAGGAAATGGAAAAACCTCCCATGCTCCTGGATTGGAAGAATTAACATCATGAAGATGGCAGTCTTGCCAAGGACTACCTACAAATTCAATGCAATATCCATTAATATCCCAATGTCATTTTTTAAAGAAATAGAAGAGGCAATTCAAAATTTCATATGGAATAATAAAAGACCCCATATAACAGAAACAATTCTTAGCAGAAAGAACAGCGCAGGAAGAATTTCAATACCAAACTTTAGACTCTATTACAGAGCTATAGTGACCAAAACAGCTTGGTACTGGCACAAGAACAGTTCTCAAGACCAATGTAATAGAACTGAGGACCCAGATATTAAACCACAGACCTATGGCCACCTAATCTTCAATAAGGGAGCAAAATAAAAGTGTATGGAAGAAAGACAGCCTCTTCAACAAGTGGTGCAGGCAGAACTGATTAAGCACCTGCAGAAAACTAAAGTTGAATCCTTCCTTGTCCTCCTGCACCAGGATTAACTCCAAATGGATCAAAGACCTGGAGGTAAATGCAAATACACAGAAAACTTTGCAAGAAGTTTTTCCATGTGTATCTCCTGGTACACTAGGTCTCCTTGGCACAGATCGAAACTTTCTTAATTATGGACCCAGAAACACAACAAATCAGAGAAAGTCTGGATAAGTGGGACCACACTAAATTGCAGAGCTTCTGTATGGTAAAAGACATAGATATCAAACTAACAAGAAAGCCTACAAAGTGGGAGAAGATCTTCACTAACCATACATCACACAAAGGCCTCCTATCTAAAATATATCAACAGTTCAAAAAATTGAATCACTCCAAAACTAATCTCCAAATAAACAACCATGCCATTAAAAGATGGGACAAAGACTTAGAGTCTTCTCTGAAGAAGAAACAAAAATGGCCTATAGACACATGAAGAAATGCTCAACATCTCTGGTCATAAAAAAATGCAAATCAAAACAATGCTAAGATTCCACCTCACTCCAGTTAGAATTGCCAGGATCAAAAAATCTAATAAAAACAGGTGCTGGTGGGATTGTGGCCAGGAGGGCTCACTACTACACTCTTGTTGGGAGTGCAAACTCGTTCACCCACTATGGAAAGCAGTATGGCAATTCCTCAAAAGACTAAATATAGAGCTCCCCTATTACCCAGCAATTCCACTATTTTGCATTTACCCAATCATCCAGAAACAAGGACATACTAAATCCACTAGCACAACGAGGTTCATTGCAGCACTATTTACCATAGCAAAGATATGGAACCAACCCACATGCCCCTCAGTTGATGAGTGGATCATCAAGATGTGGCATTTGTACACAATGGAATTTTATGCTGCTGTCAGAAAGAACAACACCGCCCCATTTGTAAGGAAATGGAAAGACTTAGAAAAAATCATATTAAGTGAAGTAAGCCATACTCAAAGGAACATAGGCTCAATGGTTTCTCTCATTTGTCATAATCAGTAGAAACCTTGGGCTCTCCTAGCACAGGTTTACAGTAAGGCAAAACCTAGATACATAAGACCATATAGGGTGATGCTAAATGAAAGGACCCCCGGGATATAGAAACAAAAGCCATATAATATGTGATTGTTGTATTCTAATACATAGTAAAGAAGAAAGATGTTATCTCTACTTTCCTATTGAAACATATTCAGATAATGAAACATACTTTTCTAATGAATCAGTTTTCTATAGAATAGACTTCGCAATTGTATTCTATGTGCTACTCTGAGATACTCTGTAACATCATCTTTTGTGACCAGTGTAAACTTTTTGATCTTGATCAAAAGATATTAGCTATGCAAAATTCTGAAGTATTCTGGGCACAGTAGGTCACGCTTACAATCCTAGCTACTCAGGAAGCTGAGATCTGAGGATTGAGTTTCAAAGCCATTCCCAACACTGAAGACCAAGAGACTCTTATCTCCAGTTAACAACTACAACACTGGAAATGGCTCTGTGGTTCACGGGTAGGGCGGTAGTCTTGAGCTGAAAGAGTTCAGGGACAGTGCCCAGGAACCAAATTCAAGCCCCACAACTGGGAAAACAAAGTCTAACTTATAACAGAGTACTATCATATTGAAAACTATGTTTACTTCTAGAACACTACCAACATAATCATGTTCATTGCAGCATTATTTACCATAGCTATGGTATCATAGATATGGAATTAACCCAGGTGTCCAGAATACTGTCATAATGAAAATGATGTTTACTTTGGAAGATTACCAACACAGTCATGTTCACTGCAGCATTATTTACCATAGCAAAGATATTAAATCAATCCAGGTGTCCTTCAGCTGGTGAATGAAACAAGAAAATATGGTCTATATACACAATGGAAAGAACTACATTGCCCCACTCATAAGGAAATGGAAAGACTTAGAAAAAATTATATTGAGCAAAGCAAACCAAACCCAAAGAAACATAGGCTGCATGATTTTCCACATTTGTAATAACTAAACTATTTCTGGGATATCAAGCAGGAGATCACAGTAGCTCAATAGCTATGTGAATGTGATCATATAAAATTATGCTTATCAAAATTAACTTCAAGAAATGGAAACAAGAGGGCATTTTTGTTGTATTTCTTGTAGATATTTCTTTTTTCTTTTTGTTTCCCATTGGTTTATCCCCTGTTTTTTACTTTATACATGTTGTCTTATATATAAGCTTTCTGATTTGGGGACAAGAAGGAGAATCATAGAAATGATGGGACAAAGTTTGAACCATTTGCAACAGTGATATTCTCTAGGCACTATGTTGGAAATGGTCTTTACAGTGGTGGTATAATGCATGGAGAACAGTAGAAAATGAGGGAGCGAGTTACACTGCCCTAAAAGAAAAGTACTCATTACCTTATTTACACCTCTGTACATCACAGACAAAGGACAATGACTACAAAAATTAGCAATTTTATTCATCAAAAAGTAATCAACAAAAGCACCTTGCTTGGATTCTTATGTCAAAAAGTTATGACTCTTTTTTTTACTTTTTGAATATTTCCCCTGAGCCAGTTTTTACTGACAGAGTTTGTCTCTTCATATTAGTGACAAGAAGAGATAATTAACTGCAAATTGTCGCTTGTGACTGGATGTTCTACAAGGAAGAGACACACTAAGTAAGGCAGAAGAAAACCAGGATGTTTTCCCTATACCTTCTGGATACACCGAGGAATCTTCTCAGAAACATTCAACTTCTCATTCCAAAGTTCATGTGGATGAGATGTGGGAATAGCCTAGATTTTTTCATAGAATCCTTAAGAGACATTCTTTACTTTTAATCACATCCCCTGAGAGGTAGACTACTCCATTCTCAGAATGTGCCCCAAATTAGAATAAGACTGGGTAATTATAGTTATGGTGAGATATTAATAATTTCTAAATGTTTCTGAGCTTAATTATTAAGCATGAATTAAGAGTGAATAAAAATTTTTATGAGTTATTCTTTGTTTATTATTTGTCTCTTTGTTCAACAGGTATTTACAGATTGCATTCTCCATGACAGAGAATTTTCAAATAGTTGAAAAAATAAAGATAAAATTCTTCCACTCAAAGATTTCATAGTCCAGAGAGAAATTAATTAGAAACTTAATGTTTTTCATATAGCATGCTTTGAATAGTGAGTCAATAGCACGCAAGCAGAGGTAAGGTTCAGTTTAGTATGTGTTGCCTGTTGACTCAAGAAGCAAGAGTAGAGTCAAAAACAAAACAAATCTCCCACTAAGATGTAATTCTTGTTCTAAATCTTGAAAACGATTTTGACTCTATTTCAGCCACCTCAAACAAAGAAATTTGCTTGGGATGAGTGAAATGGATATATAGGGTTATACCTGCTTGTAATTCCAGCAACTAGGAAGGAAGAAGTGGAAGGATAATGGTCTGATACTAACCTGGATAAGCACAATACCCTATGTATAGTACAAACTAAAAAGTGAAAGGACTGAGGATGTGTCTTAAGTGGCACAAACTACATGGCTTCAGGTTTAATTCATACTAATCCAAATATCTAAGACATTTAGACTGCTATAACCAAAAATATCACAAACTATCAGTTTTATGGGCATTTACCTCTCAGGGCATTTACCATCAGGATCAAGTGGTGAAAGGGTTAAGGGAACTCTGAAGCTTCTTTTAAGAGCTTACTTCATTAGAGCTATAAGCATGTAACCAAATCCTATCACTTCCTAACACAATAAGCTTGAGGTGAAAGATTTCAAAATAAGGATTTGGAGGAGGTTCTTGACCAAATTTAGAACATAATCCCCAACAATGCAAAGTCAGATACTCTGGGGCTGAAATTGCTGGGAAGCTCCAAGTAATGAGGACAAAAGTTTAAGGAAATGATTTAGATAGTGAGTTTGGAGGGAAGGAGGAAAGGAGAGCTAGAGGGAGGATGGAGGGCTAGAAACAGATCAGAAAAGTTTATTGAACATCTCATATATAAGAATCTCATTAGAAAAAGGCCAAGATGAAGATGGACAGTTGGGTTTCTAAAATATGTCCACATACACAGAATGACAATGTAAAGATGGAACTGGAGCTTAGAGAAAATATAGATTAAAAACTAACAGTCCCAGGAAAACAAGATGAGGGGCAGAGGTGGGGGGAGGGAAATGGGGACCAAGACATGAGAAAGGCTATCAATGTTTGTGAAGTAATGCACCTTCTATCTGGTGAATATAATGTAACCCTTATATTAATTACAATAAAAAATAGATGAAAAAAACTAACAGTCCCTGAGCATACTGGTCATATGAGTTTCCTATTATCAGTTCTGGTAAGATTCCATCCATAAAAGTTCATGATGCATTGGTTGAGATTCAGGATTCTACATTTTCTTTTTATTTTTGCCAGTCCTGGGTCTTGAACTCAGGGCCTGGGCACTGTCCTTGGACATTTTATATTGCTCAAGGCTATCACCCTGCTACCTGAACCACAGCACCACTTCCGGCTTTTTCCATGTAGGTGATACCAAGGAATCAAACCCCAGGCTTCATGAATGCTAGGCAAGCACTTTACCAGTAGCCCAAACTCCCTGCCCTCCATTTTTACTATTCACCTAAATTATTCATTTAAAGAATCATTAAGAGGAAAAGAAGATACTATCAAATATATTCCCAATTTATGAATGAGAATCTCACATGACCAGAGCTCTGTCTAATTTTGTTTTGTAAACTACACTAAGAATGCTGAGTAGCATAGGTTTGTGGTATTTATCTAGAAGAAGCATTTTTCAACTACTTATCATGTATTTGACACTAATTCACTTTTCCCTGTGTCAGTTCTGCACAAACCATCTCTGTGTCTTTTCATGATATAATGAGAATTATTTGTTGCCTCTTTAATATGTAAAAACTGATGTTCATGGTTATGTTCAAAGCTAATGAATATAAAAAGAAATGTCTACTGGTTTCAGTATATATGTTTCTATATGTATGTATATATATTTATATATTGTCATTTACAAAATAAAAAGAATAGTATGACCTATAAGAAGCATTGCTGCTTTCTAAAAATATATTACAGAAGCAATAATGAAAAGTCAGTGACTTTATGTGTTACATGGTAACATCAGGCCACCTTTAAAGTTCAAGGTCTCTAACTTACTTCTCCCTTGCAAGAATTCCATAACATATCTAACCTCAGGAACTTTTCTTTAGCCTTTTTTTTTCTTTAACATTTTCTCTACTATTTTTCTCTTTTACTACTTATTTCTTCTAGCTCTTTCTCTTGCCTGAAGCTAATTTTTGATACTTTCTAAATTCCAGCCAACTTTGAGCCAAAGACAAGACAAAATACAGATGATAAGTAGGTAAGTTCCAAAGAATAGACAAGAGGAAGATAAGCACTGGTATCTAAACTTAGACACATGTGGGGAGCCGGAGCGGCCGCCATTACAAGACAGTGCCTGTTCCCTGCCTCGCTCCTTGTAAACAACTTCTTAGTTCTCCTTTTTTGGTATGTGAGTGCGGAGCCTTTGCTCGTTCCACTGAGTCTGCGCGTATGACATCAGAGTCCTGACCAATCTCGAGTTTTAAAATGGCCCTGGCAACAGAGCAGCCAATGGCAAAAGCCCCGTGTTCCTTGATTGTATATAAGCAGCTGCATTTCCCTGCCCCGGGCCCCTCTGCTTCAGCTCTCCCTTCAATCAAGTTGCTCTTCAATAAAGCGTGATACGAGAAGGATCCTCGGGTGGTGTCCGTTCTTCCCTGCTGGTCAGGGGTGCCGGGCGCCGCAACTAGTGCCGAGACCCGGGACCTGCGGAGGGGCCGAAGAGGATCCAGAACTTGACACGTGAAGAGGACTCCTTCTGGGTATGTTGTTCTGGGAGATTCCTGTCAGGGTGCTTATTATTGTTCTTCCTCTGTGGTTTGTGTTTCTTATTGTTTGCTTTTGCGCACTCGGGTGTGATAGACCGCGAGCCTAGAGAGCTTCTCGGTCTAGGTGAAAGTAAGCCCGGGGTAGGTAACTCGGTCTTTCACTTTGTTTCACCCGCTTGGGTTAGCCCTCTAAGAGTAACATCAGTATGGGTAACTCTTCAGGAAGTGCGTGCCGTACAAGGGACTTCTGTGCCCCCTTACAGGCCCTTCTTAAACAGCGTGGGCTGAAAATTTCCCGCGGCACAATACATAAAGTGTTAACAGACATTGAGACACACGCCCCGTGGTTTGCGGTGTCTGGAGATCTCTCACTGGTCTGTTGGGATAAATTAGGCCTGGACCTGGATAGAGCTCAAGAAAATGGAGAGGTCTCCGGCGCCACGTTGCCCATGTGAAGAATGGTGCGCGCTTGTTTGGAGGAGGGCAGAAATACTGATATCATTAAAGAAGGGAGGAAGGTATTAATTAAGCACCAGGATAGTCTCTCGGAGTCATCGTACAGGGAAGGAGAGACCACCAAGAGTGGAGTAAAATATAAGAGAAAACAAAAGAAAAGAATTGAGGGACTGCAGCCCTCACAAAGTACAGTGCAGGAGGAGGAGAGAGGAGAAAAGAAAAAACAGGAGGGACCAAGGAGCTCCCTCTACCCGTCCTTGAAGGAATTTCAGGATGATAACCAGTTCTCTGCCCTGACTTTACATGATCAGGATGCAGGAGAGTCAGATCAAAGCACAGAAAATGAGGGAGAAGGGCCCCCGGAGGAACTAAGTTCAAATGAAGAGGAAGAATTAGAGGAGCAAGCTGCCAGGTATGAGGCAGACAGATATGGCCCCTGGGGAGGACTAGGCGCGGGGAGTGGCCAGGATGTTATTCGCCCTGCCCCCTCTGCCCCACCCCCCTACGTCCCAAAAAAGGGAAGTTCCTTTATTAAGGCCCGCACCTGGTCTCGGTTGGCCTCTGCTTTTCCTGTTTTTGAAAATCCCATTACGGGACAGAGAGTTTTTGAGCCAGTTTCTTATAAAGCTTTAAAGGATCTCATGGCCGCTGTACAAAATTATGGCCATTCTGCAAATTACACCATTGCTTTGGTTCGTCGATTGCAGACTACCAGCATGACTCCAACGGACTGGTATGAGGTTGGAAGTTCTTGCCTGACGCATGGCCAGTACCTTGATTATTGTGCTTCTGCAGCAGATTTGGCCGCTGCCCGACATAGGGAGAATGCACTGGCGGGCCGTCCTCACTGGTCAGCTGAAATGTTATTAGGAAAAGGCCCTTATGCAGCGGACCAGACTGGGTACCCTAATGAGGTCTATCAACAAATTAATAATATTTTTTACACGGCTTGGAAGTCTCTTGCCAGTCGAGGGGAACGCCGTGGTAACCTTACCAAAGTTGTTCAAAAATCTACCGAGCCTTTTACAGATTTTGTTGGGCGAGTCTTAGAAACTGCAGATAAATTGTTTGGGGACCCAGAGGATCACATGCTCTTAATTTCAACAAATTATTTTTGAACAAAGCCTCCCTGAATGCCAAAAGGCTATTATTCCTATAAAAGACAAGCCCTTACAAGATTGGATTAGGGCCTGTCAGGAGGTGGGAGCCCCTGTGAGCTTGGATAAAATTGTTGCTGCGGTAGCTGAGACCACTAGAATTAATTCAGGATTATGCTTCAATTGTCAACAGCCAGGACATTTCAAAAGACAGTGTCCCAATTTAAAATATTCAAAGCAGAGGCCCCCTCGCGAACCAGGACTTTGTCCACGATGTAAAAAGGGAAAACATTGGGCAAATGAGTGCAGATCCGTTAAAGATGTGAATGGACAGCCTATCCCACAACCTCAGGCCTTGGAGCCAAAAAACGGGCAGAGGGGCCCATTGCCCCAGGGCCCGCAAAATCAGGGGATTCGGTGCCAGAAAACTTATCAGAGGCCCTCACCTCATCTCCAACAGCCATTTGTTCCCGCAGAGCAACCGCAGGATCTGCAGGGCTGGACCTCCGTGCCACCGCAGGAGTGGTCATAACTGAGGACATGGGGGCTCAACTCATAACTATTGACCTAATGGGCCCCCTCCCTGAAAATATGGTGGGAATAGTGTTGGGACGCGCTTCCAATACTATGAAAGGCCTTGTAGTGTTCCCTGGAGTTGTTGACCCTAATTACAGGGGAGCCATCCAAGTCCTCTGTTCAGTCTCTCGAGGGGTCATTTCAGTGGCTCCTGGAGATCAAGTTGCTCAATTAATTTTAGTGCCTTCCCATCATCAAGTTTCCCCGGTGCAAGAAAAGGAAAGAAGTTTAAGTACCTCAGGAGCAGACCTTGTCTGCTTGTCCATGGCCTTAAATAACCGTCCCATGTTAACATTAACAATTGAAGGAAGGACCTTTAATGGTCTGGTGGACACGGGAGCGGACCGGAGTATCATCCAAATAACTCAATGGCCAAAGACATGGCCCCTACAATTTTCTTCACAAACCCTGCAAGGTTTAGGTTATGCAGATACTCCTCGGGTCAGCGCAAAACAGTTGACCTGGTCCACAGAGGAAGGTCAAAAAGGAAAATTTCAGCCGTTTGTCCTCCAGGTCCCAGTTAATTTGTGGGGCCGGGATATCCAACAGCAAATGGGTTTAATTCTAACTACTGATTATTCTTCAACGGCACAAACTATAATGAAAAATCAGGGCTTTCTCCCTACTGGTGGGTTAGGAAGATATTTACAGGGCCGGCATGCCCCTGTGGAGCCAGTTGCCAATGAAGACAAGCAAGGCTTGGGTTTTTCTTGGGGGTCACTGAAAATTTAGCCTCCGCCAGTCCAACACCCATACCCTGGTTAACAAATAAAGCGGTGTGGGTGCCTCAGTGGCCCCTGTCCCAAGAAAAACTGGAGGCTATAACTCAATTGGTACAGGAACAACTAAGGTTGGGACATGTGGAGCCTTCTGTTTCTCCATGGAATACCCCTATTTTTGTTATTAAAAAGGCCTCAGGCAAGTGGAGATTATTACATGATCTCAGAGCCATTAATGCTCAAATGCAAATATTAGGGTCAGTCCAACTCGGCCTCCCACTGCTTTCTGCTTTGCCCCAAAAGTGGCCCATTATATCTATTGATATTAATGACTGTTTCTTTTCTATTCCTTTGCATCCCAGGGATAGAGAACGTTTTGCTTTTACCCTGCCTTCTGTTAATCATGAACAACCTGATGTGCGATTTCAGTGGAGGGTTCTTCCACAAGGAATGGCTAATAGCCCTACAATATGCCAACTATATGTTGACACAGTTCTTTTCCCTGTGAGACAGCAATTTCCCATTGTTAGAATTCTTCACTATATGGATGATATTCTAATAGCTGCCCCTGAGCAGAATATCCTTTTTCAAGTATTTAGTAAATTATCTAAGCTCCTTGCAAAGGCAGGCTTAAACTTGGCACCAGAAAAGGTGCAATTTTCAGAAAAGGTTCAGTTTTTAGGTTCCATAATTTCTCCCATAGCTGTGACACCCCAAAAGGTCGTCTTGAGAACAAATCATTTGCATACCCTTCATGATTTTCAAAAATTAATGGGGGACGTAAATTGGATCCGAAATTTTCTTAATATCCCTCGCTCTGAATTGTTGCCCCTCTTTTCCTTATTGGAGGGAGACCCGGATGTTACCTCACATAGAAAATTGACTGTTCAGGCTAAGAGTTCCATTCAGCGTCTTGAACAGGCCATGGAAAATGCACAACTCTTGCGTGTAAATCCATCAGCGCCAATCTTACTGTGTATATTTAAAACAAAGAATTATCCTACAGGAGTATTATGGCAAGAAGGCCCATTGTTATGGTTGCACGGAAATTCTTACGGCTTAAAAACTATTCAGTATTTTCCAGAATTAGTTGCTTTGTTAGCTCTTACAGGTTGCAAGGCGTGTTTGACTCACTTTGCAAAATTTCCTGACAAATTAATTATTCCTTATACCCGGCAACAAGTACAAATATTGGCTGCCTCTGTTGACTGGTGGGCAGTTTTGGTGTGCTCCTTTCCAAATATAATTGACAATCATTATCCCAAACATCCACTGCTGAATTTTGTGCGTGAAGATTGGGTGTATTTCCCCAAAGTTACGGAAAAACTGCCTCTGAGTAATGCCCTAATTATATTTACAGATGGGTCAAAAACAGGCCGAGGTGCCTATGTAGTTCAAGAAAAAGAGCCAGTAACTTTAAATTTTCAACCAGAAACTCCACAAGTAGTTGAATGTCTAACAGTTTTAGAAGTATTCGGGAAATTTCCTGAGCCTTTTAACCTATATTCTGATTCACAATATGTAGTTAATGCAGTGGCATCCCTGGAAGTCGCCGCCTCCATAAAAGGTAGCAGTACAGTTTCAAATATATTATCCCAACTTCAGAGTTTAATTTTACAAAGGAAAAATCCTTTTTTCATTGGTCATATTCGGGCACATACTGGCTTGCCTGGTCCCATGTCAGAGGCCAATGCCTTAGTGGATTTGACTGCCAGAGCCCTGGTGGGCCTTTCCCATAATTCTGTTCAATTAGCACGAGATTTTCATCAACTTTATCATGTTTCTGCAAAAACCCTTCGTTATAAGTTTTCCATTTCACGCCAATAGGCTAGAGAAATTGTTAAAGCTTGTCAATCCTGTGTAGTATATCACCCCTCTTTCATAATTGGAGTTAATCCTAGAGGCCTTTGCTCTAATGCCTTATGGCAAATGGATGTTACTCATGTGCCTGAGTTTGGCCGGACAAAATATGTTCATGTTTCAGTGGACACTTTCTCTGGCATATTGCATGCCACGGCCCTTACAGGGGAAAGGGTGTCCCATGTTAAAGTTCATTGCTTGGAAGCCTGGGCAGCATGGGGAAAACCATTAAAATTGAAAACAGATAATGGCCCTGCTTATGCCTCTGCCGGATTTCGCTCCTTTTGCACTCAAATGCAGGTAGTTCATTCTACTGGCCTCCCTTACAATCCCCAGGGTCAGGGAATTGTGGAACGCGCCAATAGAACACTTAAACAACTTTTATTTAGACAAAAGGAGGGAATAGGCCGAGATGCCTCCCCCAGAGAAAGGCTGGCCATTGCACTGTTTACCTTAAATTATGTAACAGTGGATGACAATGGACAATCAGCTGCTGATCGGCATGCTGGCAAAATGGCAATACCACCCACACAAAAAGTAATGTGGAAAAATGTTATCGATAATAAATGGTATGGACCGGATCCTGTAATTCAGAGATCCAGGGGAGCTGTTTGTGTTTTTCCACAGGGACAGGAATTCCCCCACTGGGTGCCGCAGCGCCTCGTAAGGATATTGGAGGAAAATCAAACGCCTAAAGAGGATGATGCGAAACAAAATCTTGGGAATAACCCTGTTAATAATTTTTCTGCTGCCACGACTTTGGATGAAGAGACAGAAGGGAAAAAGCAACAAGGAAAAGATGATGTGGGCAGTGATGAAGACCTTTCCATTACCAATGCCTGTGACTAATGCTTCTTCCGTTTTCCCCTTTGTGCCACCAATTCTTCCTTGCAACTTCCCTAGGACTGCAAGGTTCCCTATGCCTTACCCTGTCAAAAAATCTGTCCTTCTGTGTTAGGCTGGTTTCTCAAAAATTGGGTCGCTCTGATTAATGTATAGTTCTGGCAAGGGAAGGGTTGTGGGGTTTTTTGCACTTGTTCCAGAGGCGGACCTTCCTGTTTATGTTTTTACTCTTTAAAGCTTCAAGTAATGATAGTATTTTAAATTGTTCTGCCATAGAGTGTAAATTGAGTCAATGCTGGAGCCGTTGCCTACATTTGTTCCAGTTCCTGTGAATGTTTGTTGCAGTTTGTTTTGGGTTTTGTGTCTTTAGCCTTTGGTTGCTCTGCCGAATGAGGTCTCGCAATAAGAGAGAGAGAGCAATGCTTGTTCATGCACTCACTGCCTTGGAGCAGGGACACTCCCCCAAAATTTGGCTTGCAGCTTTAAAGGCCAACTAAAACTGCCCTGTACTGCCTTTGCACCCTCGAGACCTTAGTCTATTGCACGAGGAATAGGAGTATAGGCAGCCAAGAGTTGTGAAATGATGGACAAAGTACCACTCCTGACCCTAACAGGTCAGGGAGAGCATGTGCGTCAGCATATGGGTCTGCGCCCCTAGCCCATCTCCACAAAGGGAAAAGAGGACCTGAAGGGGAGGGATCCAGAGTTGATCGCCTGGGTCACCCCTCTAGAGTAGGACCTCAAGTTTTACTTTGGAGGACAGCACCTCTACTCTCTTCACAACAGGTATGTTGGCCTGCTGCGTTAAAACAAAAGGGGGGAGATGTGGGGAGCCGGAGAGGCCGCCATTACAAGACGGCGCCTGTTCCCTGCCTCGCTCCTTGTAAACAACTTCTTAGTTCTCCTTTTTTGGTATGTGAGTGCGGAGCCTTTGCTCGTTCCACTGAGTCTGCGCGTATGACGTCAGAGGCCTGACCAATCCCGAGTTTTAAAATGGCCCTGGCAACAGAGCAGCCAATGGCAAAAGCCCCGTGTTCCTTGATTGTATATAAGCAGCTGCATTTCCCTGCCCCGGGCCCCTCTGCTTCAGCTCTCCCTTCAATCAAGTTGCTCTTCAATAAAGCGGGATATGAGAAGGATCCTCGGGTGGTGTCCGTTCTTCCCTGCTGGTCAGGGGTGCCGGGCGCCGCAGACACATGCTTCAATAAATTAAAAAGGTTTTCCTCAAAAGCATCCTAAAAAGAAAAACAGAGAATATATGACTGGACTATATTTCATCATTAACTAAATTTGGCTATTTTAGTTCACTCATTGACAAGAAAACACATTTTTTTCTCACTACAGCTATCCTGATAATGATTAAGCAATTTATAGTCTGTATATCTTCATCCAAAATAATGTGCCCTGCAGATTCTTAGGGTACTAAAAATTAAAAAGGTGAGGTGACTTTTTGTAACCCTGCTGTTCTTCCTGAGGTTTACAATGTAGTAAGCTTTTACTGCTTGATCATCAATCAACCAATATTTATGAAAAGCGCATAGGATTGAGTGTTGCACAGTATGAGTATAGCAGTAGGTTAAAGAAATGATCATATCTTACATAATTCAAGATATATGCACTAATACACATTGAATCAGGAGTTTGGGATGCAGAGAGAAAGCTCAAGAATCTGATGGAGATAAAGTTATATAAGCATTCTACTGTCTGTGTAGAAACAAAATGTCAGCCAGATGACACTGCAATTAGGCAACATCAAAAGCCAGGGACTTCTGTGTTACAAAGACTACAAAGGGAATATTTTTAGAACAAGATGGGGACCTTCTCAAAAAGATAAGAGATGTAGGTAGGCGGACTGTAGTAAAAGGCAGTCCATTTTAGACTGGGAAAAAGTGTGAAACTCTATCTGAACCATACAAAATCAAAGAGGGCTGAAGATATAGCTCAAGTGGTAGAGTTCCTTCTTCCTGGTTCATAACTGGCTGTCTTAATGTATCCCTACATATAGAAAGAGTAAGGGAACTTTCCCAGAATTTCTCTATATTGGTACTCATGCACTCCTGAAGAGCACCATAACCTTGTAACTTAGTCTCCTACCAAAGACTCTATATCCTAACACTTCACATTTGAATTGAAGATTTCATTTCAATTTTAAATCTGAAGTCCTTGAATTTGAGGAGATTCAAAACATTTAAGTCTGTAGTACCACTGAATATAATATAATGAGCAGTTTCATAATATGACATTGACCTAGCTTCAGAGTATGTTACCACAAAATGTCTACAATTATAAAGTGTAAAATAATGAACTAAAAATGGATAAATCTTGCAGACACCCTCTCCATCAAATGATCAAAGTTTCTATTATTGACAATAGGAAAAAGCAACATTATATTTTCAGATATAATAAATTTTGTATCATCTGAATTAAACTGACTTAAAATTGAATGCAAGAGAATTATCTATTGAATTGAATATATCTATTCAATAACTATTTTATCTATTGATTTAGGACAACTGGCGGCTTCAGAAAAAGGTCTATATATAATAGTAAATGTATAGCTACTGTATATAATGATACTTTAATTTCCATAGTACATTGGAGTTACCTTTCAGAGTGAATATTCTTGTTTTAAGGAAATAAGGAAATTAGCCAGGAAGTATTTAAAGGTAATTAGTGGCAATGGAAAATTGTGTCAGCAATTTGGAATTTACCTTATCAATACCTTAAAATAATCAGGGTCACCAAAAAGAAAAATCTGAAAATCTTGAAGACCAGAAGAGATTGAAAAGACATAGTCACAAAATGTTGTATGCTTTATGGTACACTAGAGACAGAAGAAGAGGGGTAGTGAGAGAAGGAAAAAGAAAAGGAAAGAGAATGAGTGAATGTGAAAGAATATGAGAACAAAAGGAAAAGCTAGTAGTGAGAATAAAAGTCTTATAAATGAACCCTATTCACTGGCTTGTTTAATGGTAAATCATTTATTCCACTACTTAAAGATAATAAAAATATATTTATAGGGCCAGGAGTTTGGCCTAGTGGTAGAGTGCTTGCCTAGTATGCATGAAGACCCAGGTTCAATTCCTCAGTACAACATAGAAAAAAGCCGGAAGTGATGCTGAGGCTCAAATGGTAGAGCTCTGGCCTTGAGAAAGTCCAAGGACAGTGCTCAGGCCCTGAACTCAAGCCCAGGACTAGCAAATAATAATAATATATATATATATATAATGTATATACACACATATATACATAATAAGTGAAACCAAAACAGGGAGTTCAGCAAATAGCAATATACAAATGTTTCTATCTTAGTTATCAGTACCATAATATAAAAACAAAAAAGTAGGCCCATGAATGGTATACATAACTATAGAGCAACTCTATTTTATTATTATATTTTTCCTGTTAAAATTGTATTTCAAAACTATTCTGTTTGAGTTAATCTGAATATTATTCCATGATATTCTCAAATATTCAAGACTAAAATAATAGCATGTATGGATTACTTATACAACAGAAAATCTGGCCTTGAACGATTTTTATAAAAATCATTGATTTCATTTGAAAATGAATAGAAAGAAATGGAAAAGGTGATTAGGTAAGACCTTTTTTTATAAAATACCTTATAGAGAGAGAGCAATTTGGAACTTAGTCTAGGTATTAAATTAATGAAGAAACCGTGCTGCAGAATCTCCCTTAATAGTAACTAACAGAATGAGCTATAATAACTAAAATGTTGAAATTATTAAAACAAAAGAATACTATAGAAAAGGAAAATAGAATGTCATTTTACCTTAAATTTAAAATTTAATGTTTAAACTGGGCATCAGTGGCTCATGTCCATAATCCTAGCTACTCAGAATGCTGAGAAAGGAGGAAAAAGGTTCAAAGCCAGCGCAGGCAGGAAAAATCCATGACAATATGATCTCCAGTAAAATACAAAAAATAAAATAAAATAAATTGAAAGCCAGAGCCAGGCACACTGGCTCATGCCTGTAATACTAGCTACTCAGGAAGCTGAGATCTGAGGATTGCGGTTCAAAGCCATCTCGGCTCTAAAGAACTAAAGAATCTTATCTCCAATTAACCATTAGGAAAGGGGAAGTGGGGCTGTGGCTCAAGGGCTCTAGCCTTGAGCTGAAGAGCACAGGGACAAAGCTCAGACCCAGGAGTAGGGCAGTAGCCTGGAGCTGAAGAGCTCAGGAACAGTACCAAGGCCCAGAGATCAAGCCACATGACCGATAAAAAAAAGAAAGGAAGAAAGAGAAAGAGAGAGAGGGAGGGAGGGAGGGAGGGAGGGAGGGAGGGAGGGAGGGAGGGAGAGAGAGAGAGAGAGAGAGAGAGAGAGAGAGAGAGAGAGAGAGAGAGAGAGAGAGAGAGAGAAGAAGAAGAAGGAGGAGGAGGAGGAGGAGGAGGAGGAGGAGGAGGAGGAGGAGGAGGAGGAGGAGGAGGAGGAGGAGGAGGAGGAGGGAAGGAAGGAAGGAAGGAAGGAAGGAAGGAAGGAAGGAAGGAAGGAAGGAAGGAAGGAAGGAAGGAAGGAAGGAAAAAGCAGCAAATGAGCAAGCAGCTCAATTAGTAGAATGCCAGGTTTCGTGATGAAAAAAAGAAAAGCCCTCAGTAATGGTACTCAGACCCTGTGTTCATGCCTTAGGGCCACCACACACACAAAATAAGAATAAATTTGAGTTTGGTAGACCTGTTACCTGGGTGCTAGCTGGTTAGTACAATAACTAAAATCACTTTCCTGAAAAAAAAAAAAAGAACACAAATAATGAAAGCCTCTGTGCCCCCTAGAAGTCACTACAAAAAAGCTTTACTGGTATTTAAACACAAAAATAATAAAAAAATAAGCAGTCACTGATAAGGGGCCAATTAATGGTGAACTGTAAAGTAGTTATCAAGGACTGGCAGGGAATTTAATGCTGGAATATTTTAAATTTATTAACAATTCCAGTAAGCCCCAAATTTCCGGGTAATAGGAATCATTGGGAAGAAATCTGCTATTTTCAGGCCAAAATCTGATCTTTTGTTGATGTGATAATGTCAATAGATCAGGAAGCCTCCATTATCTTAGCTTACCTTGAACCCTGTAATAACTTTGAAATATATATTTGGGATATGGTCAAAGATTCAGCTGAGATTACTATAACTTTGTTCCTTTTATTTATTTCTAGCATTTAAAGGGTATCTGTTAATTGTTTTCATCATTTTTATTTTCCCCTTTCTCACCTGAGCCCATTTTTTCCCTTTATACCTTTTCTACAACAGTTAGCCAGCAATTTAAAGAGATTTGACTAACTACAAGAAACAGATACATTGAAACAACCATCTATAACTGACTATTAAGTGTTTGTATCTAAACATATTAAATGAAATATTTGCTAATGGGAGGGTTCTTTTAGGATCAAAAATTGATCTGTCACTTGAGTTCTGTCCAAAAACTTATAGGTGGCTGAAATAAATTAAAGATTCATTCCATATACTTCCTTGATAAGCACCAACCTACTGTATAGAACAATTGAATCCCTGAGAAAGTCTAAGGAAAGACAGAGCTATGATTTTGTTTCATCCATGGTAAGTACAAGAGGTCAGTATATGCAGGAAAAAGTTGGAAATAAGTGTGAAGAGAAAGTGAAAGTAATCAGAAGTGGAGTAATTCTCCCAACAAAGTAAGATGTTCTGATGCTGTAAGCAGATTGTGTAGCCATACATTCTACTATCTTTTTTTTTTGCCAGTCCTGGGACTTGAACTCAGGCCCCGAGCACTGCCCTCGGGCTTTCTCAAGGCTAGAGCATTACCACTTTAGTCACAGCACCACTTCCAGCTTTTTTTTTTCTCCTATGTATGTGGTACGGAGAAATCGAACCTTGGTCTTCATGCATGCTAGGTAGGCAAGCACTCTACCACTAGCCTCTACCATCTTTTAAATAGAAAACTATCATGCTTGGTTTGTTTTACAGAAAGCTTATGCATTTCTGAATTTTTTTTCAGGACCAGTTATATTTTGTGTTTGATGTAGCATAGTTTCTTTTCTTTTTTTTTTTTTTTTTTTTTTTTTTTTTTTTTTTTTTTTTGCCAGTCCTGGGCTTAAGCTCAGGAGCTGAGCACTGTCCTTGGATTTTTCTCAAGGCTAGAGCTCTACCACTTGAGCCTCAGCATCACGTCCAGATTTTTCTAAGTATGTGGTACCAAGGAATCGAACCCGGGTCTTTGTGCATGCTAGGCAAGCACTCTACCACTAGGCCAAACTCCCTGCCCCCATAGCATAGTTTCTTTCCCACACTTTTTGCCTTGATTCTTTGGAAACTGTAGCAAAAAGGTTTCATGAGACATTACTTTGCCTGTACTAAGGAATTCATTTCATGCATTGAAGGGACTATGCAGGGAAGGTCATCCCTAAGAATGCAGCTCTGAATTCTGGAGCAGTGGAGGACAAGAAAATCTCTGAAGCTTTATGACTTGGCACTATTGCTTTTTCACTGGAGACTGGAAAGGAAGATTCTGAGCTCAATAGTTCTGGTCATGTTCCAGCTTTCCACTTGTTGATAAAGTACTTTATGTGAAAGTGAGTAGATATGAGTTCACACAGCTTGACACCTTTGTACATTTCACTCCTACAGGGCAAAAGTGTCTTTGGAAAGAAGAAAATTGACACAGGCAGATGGAAATTTTGCCTTCTTTCTCTGTGGAGGCAAATTAATGCAATTAAAATGAACATTGTACATGCATTAATTAATCTACTGAATAGGCTAGCCTTAATGATAACCCAAATATATTTTAAATACACATGAATATGGAAAAAGATTCAACCTGAAACACAAAAATAGTCCTTGGGTGGATAAAAGTGGATAAATAAAGGGTCCTTACTAGATTTCTAAATAATACTGAAATTTTCATTTGAAAATATAGCTATAGCTTAATTTAATAAAAGATAAAGGTGAACCTTTGCTATAATACAAATACAGAAGTCCTTACCACATTATGAAGTATTAACTAAAGTAGTAACTAAAATAAAACATTTAAACTTGTCTTTAAAACAACAAGCAGTTCTTATCAATCAAGAAAATAAAGTCCTATGTTTTAATAATAAAGTTATATGTTTTAATAATAAAGTTCATTTATATAAATGAAGTTAATTAGTTAGTAGGAACAAATATAATCTAGCTTCTTTCTTAAAGTTGTAATTGAAAAGGTGACATATAAATTCAAGTGCATTAAAAATACTATATATGAGAAAAATATACAGAAATATTTCTTCCTTCATACAAATAGAAGACATACAGAAAATTGCCTGAGCCTTTAACATACTTTCTTAAATTGTAAAGATGTAATGTATGAAATTTGAAAACTTAAAAATATGATGATTTAATGCATGAAAATTTAAAGCATCAAATTAGCTTTAGGACATTGATAGAATTCTTCATTCACTCCACACTTTCATTTAGGTTCTTAAACTCATTCACACACAGCATTCTTAACAGTCATTTACAATTGGGTCTCATTTATAAATTATCTGAATCTGGAAGAGAGCTTTGTTTACCATAAGCACATTTCAAGAAGGAAACATAATCAAACAGTCCCTGAGATTATAATAAAAACAGGACAAAGACAAAATAAATCTGAATAGTCTTATCTAAAAATAATATAAACACTTTTTCAATTCATTTGAATATCTTCCTATTCAAAAACAGTAAATAACCTTTGCAAATTCGTTTTTCTTTTTCCTTTTTTCTGTTTTTTTGGTTGGTTGTGGGGCTTAAACTCTGGGCCTGCACACTGTCCCTGAGCTTTTCAACTCAAAGCTAATGCTCCCTACATGAGCCACAGCTCCAGCTCCAATTTCTGTTTTCTGGTGATTAATTGTAGATAAGAGTCTCATGGCCTTTTGTACTCAGGCTGACTTTAAACCAAGATCCTCAGATCTCAGCCTCCTGAGCAGCTAGGATTACAGTCATGAGCCACTAGTGCCTGGATTTTCACAAATTCTTATGCAAATTCAATTTATATGTAGGATTGTATGTTTAATAAATATATAGGAATTGGATTGGTGATCATCATGATTCTATTGTCAGAATGCAAGTATGTCACAGTAAGCTTTTCTTTTGTGTCTGTTTAGTAAGCAACAAGACCATTAAACTCAGAAAAGTGTACAGATCTGTTTCTCTACTTATGAGTACTAGAGGTACCAAAGCCTGTGAACAGAATGAAATAGATATAGACAAGAAATGTGCAAGTATATGAAATAATTAAAATGTTGTTTACAAAACCAGTATGTGTGTGACTGGATTTTTAAATAAAATAAATTACTTCAGTTCCATATCTATTTTAATTTTATTCAAGTTGAAAAAGATTTTCTTTTGAAGTAGCTGGCAGAATTTTCTTTCTTTTGAAAGTTCTTAATTGCTTTTTATGTCATGCCAGAAGTAGAAATTCTTCCTGTATATTTATTTTCTTCACTTTCATTATCTTTCAAATGAAATGCTTATGATATGAAACTCAATACTTCTATATCTCCCATAATAATTTTCCTGGAGGGAGTGAATTTTTTATTATATTTTAATGTATGGAGGGGTTACAGTTATATTTACCAGACAGAAGGTGCATTACTTCTGACACATTGATACCCCTTCTCATGATTTTGTTCCCATTTCCCTCCCTGCAACTCCTCCCCTCATCTTTTTCCCCTCCTATGTCAAATATTACTGGTATATATGTATGTATATACATATATACCAATAACAAAGTCAGATACTGTAACAATACGAAATTAACCAGAGGGCAACACAAGAGAAGAGAAAAAACAGCACATTAAGAACAGCAGTCACTCATAATTAAGCACTTGTTTCTATGTCCTGGAGGTACATTAATTTGGCCTCATCCTAAATAGCGTCATGTATCTAGGGTTTCAGCTATTGTAATCCTCTGCTAGGAGAGTCCGATTATTACAAATGAGGGAAACCATTGAGCCTATGTTCCTTTGGGTCTGTCTTACCTCAGTTAATATGATTTTTTTCAAGTTTCTTTACAAATGGGGCAATGTCATTCTTTCTGATGGCAACATAGACATTTTCATGATCCCATCATCTACTGAGGGGCATCTGGGTTGGTTCCATACCTTTGCTATGGAAAATAGTGCTGCAATGAACATAGTTGTGCTAGTGGCTTTAGTATGCCCTTATTTCTGGACCATTTGGTAAATGCCAAGTAGTGGAATTTCTGGGTCATAGCAGAGATTTATGTTTAGTCTTTTGAGGAACTTCTATACTGCTATTGTTTGTTTGCTTGCTTTTGTTAGTCATGGGGCTTGAGCTCAGACACTGGGCACTGTCCCTGACCTTGTTTGCTCAAGGCTAATGCTTTGAACCACAATCCCACTTCTGATTTTCTTGAAGGACAGAGTCTAATGAAGTTTCCTGTCTTGACAGGCTTGAATCTCAATCCTCAAATCTCAGCCTCTTTATTAGTTAGGGTTACAATGTTAGCCAGTACCATAGGGACCAGGTGGAAATGAGTTTATCTTAAATGTTATGGGGAAAAGGATGGTTCTGACTGTCCACAAATATACAAGTAATGCCATTTTTCTGACACTATTCTCATTGTACTTTCCAGGTCACTGAAATCAGAGTGGAACGCTCTGAACTGTGTGCTCTACTTAAACAGTTGTCCTGTTTACATATAAGAATGCTTAGTTCACAGACATACCGCAATAAAATCAAAGCAAGAAACATAAAGGATAATTTCTTTTTATGCCTTGGGTTTGAAACAGTAAAGACAGGTCTTCTCTGTTTCTAAATGTACAGTTTGTTTGATAAAATACTAAGCATTCTACTGCTCACTGGTGTTTTTCAGGATTAGTGACTATAAAGGAGAGCCACATAGTGATGCTTTCTCCTAATCTAGTTAATGGGAGTATTCATATATACTTTTACTATCAACACTATGAGTTTCTCATGATGATTTCATAAGTATATTTTTACACTAACCATTATTATACTATGTTAATATACATCATTAGAATAGCTATTTCATGAATAAAAATCTCATCCAGTTGAACTGTTAATACAAATGCTATCCCAAAAGAGGAGTGCATGCAGGTAGTTATATGATCAGGCTAATCATAGAAGCACAGACTTGTATTTCTCAGCCAAAACAGAAGCATAGTTAGGAGTGTCATCCACCAAGACTGGCCCTAAGTAAACTGTAAGAGACTCTTCTTAAAAGATAGCTAAAGCAAGAGGGCATTGAGTGATAGAGTATCTACCTATCATAAATTGAAAACCACCAATAAAACTTTTTAATACTGGCCTTTTCTTTTGTAAAATTTATTAGGATATATTAATTATCCAGAGGGGTTTACTTGACATTTTTATATAAGGCATATGTTTCATCAAATCCTTCGTTTTCTTTATTTACTCTCTCTTCCTTTATTTTATAGTTTTTAATCAAGTTTCAAAGTGCATAAGTGTATGTAATGTACAATTTGACCAAATCATAATTCACCACACTACTAAATTCTTTTCCTTTCCTCTTCCCCTTACCCTGATTCCTCCAACAGTCCCCTTTTTATATTTTTTATTATTGTTGTTGTTGCAGCTGCTATTATTTAAGTACCCTATAAGAGAAACCTGTGTCCAGTACACACAGAGTATTTCTATATTTCTCTAAAGAACTCATTATGTTCTACAGACTGTGAGAGCTTTCCTTACCTGGGATACCTAGGTGCACCAGCTAAAAGTGATAAGTATAGAAGCTATGTTCTTTTAATCTAATACTTTTAGTAGGAGAAGAATATTATTATCCTTATTAGAATGTTTGGCACTTATTGAATTCCTAACATATTTTACTGATTTATTATTGACAAATAACACTAACCTTGAAAGAAACAAATGCCATGAATAACCCTAAATTTTGTTTCATTTCATTTATCAAAAGTATTTTCCATTACACTGTATTCAATGGACATAATCCTTTGCTCATATCAATATTATATTAGTTACATGTAAGTGGCATTTATGTCTGAAGTTACCTAATAGCATCCCAATTTCCAAGAGCATTTCATTAATTTGATAGCTTGATACATTGATTACCATTGGTACGTATTTAATTCTTATAGAATAAATAATCAAATACAAACTAATAATATTTAGCACTATTGAGCACTGAGTTATAAAATCTTGACACATATCATTATCAGTCAGGACTTGGGCTTGTAAAGATTCTTTCTTTGAAGATATTTTTGATCTTTCTATCACTATGCCTGACTTACAGATAGTAGTCAATTGAAAGAACATCATACCAACAAAAAAAGCTCAAGCTTCTAGATTTGTAACATTTGATTCTTTTCAGCCTCTAAAAAATCAATATAGTTGTCAGGGCAATCATTATGTGATCATGGCAAGCTTTAGATTCTTACAAGCATAAGTATCAAGTATTTAATAAAATATAAACTAAGCTTCAGAGGATGTGGTAACTTAGGTAGACATGCCTTAAATTTATCAGATTTCTTGGGAAACTTCTAGATGAAGTTCACCTAAACTGAATTGAACACAGTTGAAAAAAAATGTGCTTCATTATTTCATAGTAATATATTTGGAATAATTGGAGAATATATATAATACTTTATCTAAAATCTGCATATGAAGTATGAGAAAAAGTTATTATTTTCTATTGCAAGTAAATCTGGCTCTAATTTTCCAGGATGGTTTTGACCATAAACAAAACTAAACCCATTTTAATTTCCAAGAGCAGTAATTGACTCAGACCTTCTTCCTGAGATGCGCTGTCATTGCACTCACTAATGAAATATTTACTTAATGAAGGAAACAGATGGTGAACTTGTAGAAATTGTACAACCCTACTTTTTACATTTAGACTTGAATACAGTATGCATTCAGAAAAGGTGTGCTGGTGATAGATATATTGAAGATCAATAAAAGATAAAAACATTGGGAAATAAATTTTCCAGACTAGAATTAATTGGGTTGAGTTGTTGATAGGAAGTCATTACTAAAGATTGTATTTTCTATTCCAATAATAAGACCTATCATTGATAGAATTCTCTTTGTGAAAAAAAAACTAAGCATGAACCATAATGTATGAGTTGTTTCTATGCTTCCCTTAGTTCTAGTAACTACACCCAAAACAGAGAAGTTAACATCATCATCATGTCATGGTGTACAGACAGTATAGACTACAAATTTTATACTACAGTGATAAATTGGTAGGTTTTTCCCTTTGATTGTTAAGCATTGTCTATTTATCCCAAAAACTAAATAAAACAACGAAGTCAAAACAATATATAACATAGATTTAGTATGTTACATACAAATAACCACTTATGAGACATTTGTTTATTTTAATTTATTGTCCTCTTATTGTAAAAAGTTACTTTTTACCATTTGAATTAAGATGATTTCAAATAAGTTTTTCTATATAATGATTTCTATAATTATTTTGCTATTAGCTATATGATTTTTGCTTTAAGACTTATACATAAATACATAAGCACTAGTCAAATTAAAATAATCAAATTTAGGCAGGTACAAGTGGCTCACACTATAATCCTAACTCCCCAGGAGGCTAAAATCTCAGGATCACAGTTCAAAGTCAGCCTGGGCAATTAGTCCCTGGAAGACTCTTTATCTCCAGTCACTCAAAAATCAGAAGTGGAACATTGGCTCAAAGTGGTAGATTGATAGCCTTGAGGAAAAGAGCTGAGGGATGTGACTCTGAATTCAAGCCCCACAAATGGCAAAAACAAAAAGTCAGTAAATATATTGCTTTAATTTGGAAATTTAAATAGATTAAGAAAACTGGACAAAAATAGACCAGACCAGACCAAATGAGTTCAGATGAGACAAAACCAGACAATATTGAACCAGACAGGAACAGACTAGAAGACTGGACTGGACCAGACCAGACAAAGGACAGCCTACACTGGATAAGCCCAGATCAGCTTGGACAAGATTAGACCAGACAAAAATAGAACAGACAAGACCTGACCAGACCAGAGGAGACCAAACCAGACTGGACTAGATTGGAGGAGACCAGACTAGACCAGACCAGACCAGTCCAGACCTGTCCAGATCGAACCAGATGGGATCAGAATGCATACAACCGGACCACACCAGATTAGACCAGACCAGACCAGATTAGACAGATCTGGACTGGTCCTGACTACAACAGATCGGACAAGACAGGTCCAGCCTAGACTGGGCAAGATGAGACTGGATCAGACTGAGCCACACAGGATCAGACGAGTCCAAAACTAGATCAAACCAGATCAGACTGGTCCAGATCAGTCCAAGTCCAAACCAGATAAGAGCAGATCAGAATGGATAAGACTAATCAGACTGGTCTGGACCAGACTAAATCAGAAGAAACTGAACTGGACAGGAGGAAGCAAGACCAGACCTGACCAGAATGGATGAGATCAGACTAGACCAGAGCAGACCAGACCAGACTAAACTGAAAGAGACTGGAGCAGACCAGTGCCATTGTTTCAGTAAGGAACTAGCTCTGAGAGACTAAGTACACCATAAGTTTTATTCAGTGACCATGCCTTGCCATTTTTCCATTTGTAATCTCTAAGCTTCTTACCTTTACTTCAGCTTTTTATTTTAACCTTTAAGAACGCATGTTAATGTTAATATTTTTAATCTTATTAGCTTGCTTATTCCTTTGGCTTCATTTTAAAGCCTGCTATTTTGTCTTATGATTATTTTGAACTCAAAGATGGGGAATGAGAAGTTCACTTCCCTGTGGGCTATCCCTCTGTTATTAGTTCCCATTAAACTCATTTGTGAAAAGAACCATGTGGAGCTAAATGGTAAACAGTTTAATTGGACAGACTTTTACTTATTGAGATATTAAAACAGAAGTATGTTTTCTAATACTTGGTGACAACTGTTCATCTAACTCCCTCCCTGGTGGGCAATGGGAATCCAGTCTTCTCTGTCTCTTGACAATATTCAGTCAGCTAATAATATTAACAGCACCACATGAACAACTTGAATAATTTCAATTCCTTTCCTTTTATCCACTATTTTACAGATAAGAAACTTTGGGGTAAAGACAAGTTCAGTGTCAAACAATACGTGACAAGAGGCAATTACTGACTCTGGGTTGTCTAGTATTAGAGACTATTATTAAAAGCTTATTTAGAGAATAAATTATATTAATTAATTAGGTTAAGCCAGGCACCAATGGCTTACACCTGTAATCCTAGCTACTTAGGAGACTGAGAACTGAGGATCATGATGCGAAGTCAACTGAGAAAGGAATGTTGGTGAGAAGCAAAATATTTCAGGGATATTACCCAGGCCCTGAGTTCAAGCCCTATGATTGACAAAAAAAATTTAATTATTTCAAGGTGTTACTTTTACTAAGGGCTCTTGTTTAACATAATTGAATAGAGTTCAATCCCTCATGAAATCTCTGGATCTGAAGGCAGATTTCACATGTTTGTGTTGGGGATTGAATCCAAGGTCTTAGAAATGCTATACAGTTCTCTACCATTGAGGCATCCTCCTCCAGATCTGTGTTCACTTTGTTTTTGAAATAAGTTCTCACTAACTCTTGCTAACTTTGTCCAATGGCCTCAAACTTAATGTCTGCATGACTCTGCCTCCCAAGTGACTGGATATAAATGTGTGAAGCACCTAGTTATACAGTCACTTTTTGATAGTTAAAATAGATTAGTCTGATGAAGGCACCACCAACACAGTCAGTGAACACTGAATCTTTGATCATCAAGGAAATTCAGATTCCAAAGGCAAAGCCACTGGGCTTAACATCTTTGTCAACATAGTTGCAAAAGACTCCATATATCTGATTACAGATACATTACTTAATATGCACTGTTAATATGGATGAACAATATGGGACTCCTGGGAAAGAGCACTCTAATTTATGCTTGAGTCACAACAATAATAATTCTCTCCACAAGGTATATTTGCATTTTTCTTGTCCTAAGAAACATTAACCAACTCTCAGCACTATTTTTGGAGATTGTCATAAACAAAAGCAAAACTGTGGAAATATAGCACAGAGGACACCTGGGAAATGATGCTTTCTTATACTATGGAAACTGATGCAACACAGAGAGGTATGGCTCCATCAGGCATCCACTGGGGATGGGTTCTTAGAGTAACTCTAGCTTTCCTATGCTCCACACATGCACATATCTGGGAATCACTACCCCAAACCTCAGCATTCAGTCATGGAAGAAACTGCAATGATTTGGACTCTGAGGAATAATAAGGGACAATTGTGTATTCTTTCCTGGGAAAAAAGTTTAGCTATCATAAGATGCTCAGAAAGTCTATCATGTCCTACTCCTGATATAAGAGCCAAGATTCAGCATAATTTAAAATTCGACATTAATTAGTCAAGAAAATATACATCAAGACCGAACTGAACAGCATCTTATTTCCTTTATATGTAAGTGCTTCTATGGTATTTGGGTTGAAGCAACAATTTCCACTGAGGACTGAAGATCTACACACAGCTATCCAAACAAACTCTGAATCTCATTGAAAAACTAACCTCAATTTTTGAATCCTAAGTGAACCAAAGAGCTAGTGTCATCATGTCATAACTGACCTGAAACTTGCATGCACACAGCATCCCCACTCACTGCAGTGATAATATGAGAGAAAACATTATTCCCAATGGCATACAACATCAGCTTTCTAAATAAACATGGAAATTTCCCTCAGATGCCAGAGAAGGGACGTGTTATCATTGGACCAGCTGGCTTCATTTCATCTTGTGAGCACTGTAAATACTGCAATGATTCTGATTCCCTGTTTAGTGTTCTCCAAAAGGAAACTTAGCCAAATTTTTGGTCTAACACCAGCATATGTGCATATGTACAATACTCTTCAAATTTTATGTTTCTAAATACTGTTTTATCGCTGACCTAATGCCCTCACCTTTCCTCAGTTTTTGATGTCTTATTTTACTATACTTCATCATTCTTACACAAGCAAGCACATAAATGATAAATCCTGAATATATCGTCATATCTGCAACCTACTTGTAAATTCCAATGGGAAAAAGAGGCCTGACAGTAAAAATGTGGTTGCTGATAATATCTGCTCAAATAAAAGAGCTACATATATTCTCCCCACCCTCCCCAGATCACCATCTGACTCTATGACATAACTTCTCAAAGTGTGGTCAGTATAGGATAGGACCTTAGTAGATGTGCAAATTCTTAGGAATCACCTCACACTTACAAAATCAGAAACACTGAGTGAGGCACCTAGTAATCTGAATTTCAACAGACCACCCAGGTGACTGGAATGCACATCCCTTACTTCCCTAGGAAAAACAAGTGAACTTGGGTAACATTTGTTTTTATTTATGCCCTAAGTCAAGATTCCAATTTAAAAGTGCCCAGATCTTGACTGTATATTAAAAATTACTTAAAATTTACCCCAAAAATCATGATGCATAGACTATTCTCATTAGATGAAGAGGCTCACACTAATTATCAGGAATTGTAAGTACCTCAGATGTTCTGATGGGCAGTGAACAATGGAAATTCATGTTCTGATTCTGAGCATAGATTCCCAGATCTCATCATAATATTAATAAGTATTTCTAGGATCTTAAAGAGCTTCAAGGTATTTTCCTCCAAATTACTAAGTATCTTTAGTGTGATCTGCAGAAGTTAGTAATCCAATGTATGCATAACAACATGTGTACATTATAATATACACATTATTGCACATTTTAATACATAAACATTGCACATGGCAACATATAGTAAACACTGAATATTTAAATGTTCAAATACTAGTCGAAAAATGTATTAGAAGAAAACAGTGAACATTCTGCACATTTTTAAGTGAAAAAAAGGCCTACAAGTAGGAATGGTGTACACCCAGAAGCCAGAAGTAGGGAGATGGATACATCCTACTACCTAAAAATCGATGCCTGATCACATTTGAGCAGGCAGCTGAAAGTTCATGTTTCTTTGATTTCACCACAGTACGAGTTTAACATAAGGTCTTAAATGATAGAACAGGGAATAAGGGTCATCCAAGATATCTGTGGCCGTTTCTTGACATTTCTGTAACTCAGTTTTAAGGAAAGATTAGAATGAGAATAATTCAATGTGTTTTTATTCCATCTAAAAGGCAATGAGAATCATTTCAACGGAAGGAAAAGGAGGTAAGAGATCTAAGGATAAAGACCACCATCCTGTCTCTTATTCAGAGCTCCATGAGGGAGAATGTTTCCCAGTAGTCCCTGCTGGCACAACAGCAGCCAGATCCTTATGAAAGAGCTAAGGCAATCCCATCAACATTCCAAATCCTACAGAGTCACAGTGGAGATGAAATTACCTGGAAAATGTGGAGTTGCAAAACAAGTGCTAGATCTTGGGGAGCCTGAAAGGGTCTCGTGGTTGTAATAACAGGAAGTACCAGCAGATGGCAGCATGGACTACTGCACTGTGGGGGAATTTTAGTGGGCCATTTTAGTGAGGCCAACTACTTCTGGGTTGAATAGCCTTCTTGTCAATCGCAATCTTTCAACACTGTGATCTTCCAGATAGCCCGCACAGTTTATAAGCCTCCCGAGGAAGAAGTAGAGTAAGGGGAATGAAGGAAATCTTGACTTGACATAACTAAGACTTGAAACGATTGGATTGATGTGATAGTCTCTAACATTCTTCCAGTTACTGGGTGGAATAGGGTGAGACCTGGGATGGGGGTGGAGAAAGGGGACTGGAAATTGAAGTACTCGAAAGCGAGGCAAGGTATTATTGCATACACAGTCCAAGGATATCTGGTAGGTTTGGGGACTGGAAGCAGACCTTGGCATCGTTTATATGATACTGTGTTTGTAGATGTGTAGTTACAACAGTGGGAGGGCTGGCAAAGCGCTTGCCTAGCAAGTGCATTGTCCTAGGTTCAATCCCTAGTGCCCAAAAAAGAAAAAAACAAAGAAATTCTAAAGTCATGAAAGCTTCTGTTCTGATTCTGAAGAATTTATAAGTTGGTCAAGAGCCTTTCAGGCAGTCCTTGAGAGGGTAATGCCTGAAGATGTGAGGGCTGAAGCTAAGGATTCTGTGAAGATCTCAGGATCGTGGAACATCTGCTGAGGAAAGCCTCAGGAAGTAGACACAGCCAGTCTAAAGAGAAGCCAAGTGGGCTACAAGTGACAGTCACAGGGATTGACCCCAACTGCTTGGGTATACACATGATGCCACCATGTGTCCCAAATGTTAGTCAAGGAGCAATGAGGTTTAATGTTCACCTTGTAGAGATTTGGTCTAGCTTTACTCCTCCTATCCATTGTCTCTGTGCCCTTTCTCTCTTTGGGACACTTCTTTGCACAATTTTATTTGGGGAATATGTGACTATCTTAAACTTTAATTTTAATTTTTAGGTTGCTCATAAGTAAATGTTTGCCTGGGAATTCAGAAGAGTATTTGAACTTGGATTTCTGAGCATTTCTGGAACTGCTAAAATTATGGGAACCCTTGGAGATGAACGAAGTATATTTTGAATTGTGAGATAAACATGAGCTTTTTGAAAAGCAGTGTTAGGATGGTATGATTTGAATATAAAGTACCTCCAAATATGGCCTGTGCAATAACAACCAGGTGCACTGTTTTGGGAAGTTCTGTGGTATTTAGGTGGTGGTACCTTGGTGAAGGAAGATACCATCTTACCCTCTAACCATTGAGTTGTATCCTCTGCCATGTGCCCTTATGTCACATTCCCCTAGTCCCGTTGTTGCCTCCTCCTCCTCCTCCACCTCCTCCTCTTTCTTCTTCTTCTTTTTCTTCCTCCTCCTCCTCTTCCTCCTCCTCCTCCTCCTCCTCCTCCTCCTCTTCTTTTTGTATATTGCTGTTGGGTTTGTGTATAGAGGTGTTACTGTTACATTCATCAGGTAGTGAGTACATTACTTCTTGAACATTGATAACCCTTCTCATGTTTTTCTCCCACTTTCCCTTCCTCTACCCCCTCCCAATTGATTTTCCCACTCCCTTCCCTATTTCAAATAAATAAATAAATGTATATACAATATAACAAGTATCAAAGTCAGATACTGTAATAACATGAGATAAGCCATAAGGAGAGAAAGAAATGAAAGAGAAAGAGAGAGAGAGAGAGAGAGAGAGAGAGAGAGACAGAGACAGAGACAGAGACAGAGACAGAGACAGAGAGACAGAGACAGAGAATAAATAACTTCACACAGTAGTTTAAGATAAAGCTCTTATTTCCATATCCTGGAGTTCATTTTGCTTATCGTCATCCCATATGGCCATATCCACATAGCTATTAAGGTATTGTGTCTGTTGCTAGGAGAATCCTGGATGTGTATTACTTATTGTAAATAAGGGAAACCATGGAGCCTATGTTCCTTAGGGTTAGGCTCACTTCACTTAATATGATTTTTCCCAAGTCTTTCCATTTTCTCATGAATGGGGGAATGTTGTTCTTACTGATGGCAGCATAGAATTCCATTGTGTATAAGTGCCACATCTTGATCCGTTCAGCTACTGAGGGGCATCTGGATTGGTTCCATATCTTAGCTATGTTACATAATGCTACAGTGAATATGCTTGTACTAGTAGCTTTAGTATGCCCTTGGTTCTAGACATTTGAGTAAATGTCTTTTGAGGAAACACCATATTGCTTTCCAGAGTGGTTGAACAAGTTTACATTCCCACAAAGAATGTATTAGTGTTTCCTTTCTTCTAGCATCTGTCATCAGTATATTTCTTGATGATGGTCATTATAACTGGAGTGAGGTGGCATCTCAAACTTGTTTTGATTTGCATTTCTTTTATGACCAGTGATGTCAAGCATTTCTTCATGTGTTTTTTAATCACTCTTATTTCCTCTTCAGAAAAGTCTCCTGTTAAGTCTTTTTCTCACCTTTATTGGGATGGTTGTTTCTTTGAGGATTTGTTTTTGAGAGAATCAATTTTTTGAGTTGTAGGTATATTTTAGATATGAGGCCCTTGTCTGTTGTATGGCTAGTGAAGATCTTCACCCACTCGGTGGGCTTTCTATTTATCTTACTATGTGCCGGGGCCAACCGGCAGCAAACCAGGGTTCGCAGATTGGGGTTCCTGAAATAGGGGGCAAGGACTAGGAAAAATTAGAAGAGAGACAAACAGATGGGGTTCAGGAGGGCTACAGCCCAAATCAGGAGCCACAGCTTAAGAAGCCTGTCGCCCAAGACCCTAGCCCAGTTTATTTCCAGTTCTGATCTTAAATACACTTCTTTAGACTAGGGAACTGCCAGGGGCTACATTCGTGCAAACAATATCAAGTCTGAAATAGGTTGAATGAGAAGCTATCAAGTCCCAAACAGGTTAAATGAGAAGCTATTGACACAGCCCAAAATCATGATAAGAGCTTACTTCCTTGTGTACTCAATTGTGCGGGTCCAAGGTCACTGACCCCACAGTCAGTCCCCAACATCTCCCCCGTCTTTATTTTAAAAGAAACACAAGTGCAATTTTTACTCTTTTCTATACCCCTAATTATCCTGTCACATTTTCCAAAAATGACTTTGGTCCCTTGGTCTAATTCTCTTCTCGGGGAAGACACCAAATGGCGGACGATGCCGGTGCAGCGGGAGGGCCCGGAGGCCGCGGCGGCTTCCGAGGAGGCTTCGGTAGTGGCCTCTGGGGCCGAGGTCGCGGTCCTGGGAGAGGCCGGGGCGTGGCCGTGGGGCTCGCGGAGGCAAAGCCGAAGACAAGGAATGGATCCCCATCACCAAGCTGGGCCGCCTGGTTAAGGACATGAAGATCAAGTCTTTGGAGGAGATCTATCTGTTTCTCCCTTCCCAACAAGGAGTCTGAGATCATCGACTTCTTCCTGGGGGCGTCTCTCAAAGACGAGGTGTTGAAAATCATGCCCGTGCAGAAGTAGACCCGTGCTGGCCAGCGCACCAGGTTCAAGGCATTTTCCTGATTGTCTGGGGAACTAAATCTCTGCAACCTTAAACAATGCTTTAGTTGTCAGATCCACAAACTTTCCTGAATTTGTGGCTGGAGTCAAATCAAACTTTACTCAGTTAGAACTTTAAACTACCACTATCACAGATGATTGACAAGTTCCTGCCCAGTTATGAAAGGCATGGGCATTAGTAAGCCATGCTTACAAACTATTTTATGACCTCCCGGCTCTGAATAATATTGAATGGCCAAGCACGAGTGACTCTAGGATCTGACACCATCTCTGCCATCACCGCAGAGGCTTTCTGCATCTGGATACTTCATAGTGCCAGTAGTGTCTCTCCACACAGGGATAAACATCCCCTGGGCATTTCACTTGCTTGGTTGCTGGACTTGAACTCGGGGTCTGGGTACTGTCCCTCAGCTCTCCAGCTCAAGGCTAGCACTCTGCCACTTTGAGCTCCAAAGCAACTCTGCCTCAATTAGCACTCTGCTGCCAGATTAGACACCACAGTCTCACAGGGACTTTGCTTTGCCCGGGGTTGGCTCAGAACTGCAGTTTTCAGATCAGTGAGTCCTACAAAAGGCCACGTTACTCCAATTAAAGCAACAAGGTGGTCAACACAGAAATAGTCTCTAAGCATGAGCTTACCTAGAACCTGGTAAAAGCCAAAGTTACATCTGAATAAGGATTGCTGTACTTCTCCATGGGCTAGCTGGAAGTTATTTTGGTAGTCCTGATTTTCCCTTTTTCTCTTTCTTAAAACATTTAAGACAACTTCACTTTCAAATATTATTCAGAAACCCAATTCTAATGTTCTTTAAAACGTTTACACTTTTTAAACTTAAACACTTAACATTTTAGTCTTCATTTGCATTTGAAAAACCTTTAAGGGCTCAAGGCACTCCCTTTTCTCCAGGTCTCCTTGGGCTCAAGGAACGCCCTTTGCCTTCAGGCATCCTTTTAGAAGCAATCCAGTAACATGAAACCAAATCATACAGAGATAAACCTTTAAACATTCCTTTAAAATACTAATCACATTATCCACATTTTACCATTAGATTTCTAGTGTCAGTTTGCAAGAAAAGACAGACAAAGTTTCTGACGTTAATGAACAATTTTACATTTAAATCTCTAATACATGTCTCCAAATTTTAACTTAAGGTAATAAATCCCAAATTCCCTAATACCTCTGTGCTAAACAGGATACAATGTTTACAGTGTAAACAGCTGTATGCCTTGCAATAAAATGCAGATTTCAGGATCTAGAAAAATATTTACCAGTTTTTCTTTAAGACAATGCAATAATCCTTTGAGGCATAGTAAACATTCAAACCTAATATTTATGTTGAAGTTTTAAGCTTAGATTTACCCAATTGTCTTTAAGTATAAATTTATCCATTGTTTTATACAGCATGCTGACAATTTAACCCTGAACATTTTCACTCACTCATTCACACACATTCATACTCAAAGATCATAAAGCGCGCAAAATTAATATCGGCCGTTCAATTTCCGGAAGTTTGTGTCAAGAGAGTTTTGCCAATTTTACTCTTACAGGTGAGAACCAGGTTCAAAACAAAACTTTTTGCAAGGCAACTTAGCTGGAATTTATTTTTCCAGGGCTTGTTACAACTGCAGACATGGGGGAGCGGCCATGCTAGGCCCAGAAATGTTCAAAAAAAAAAAAATAACAAGGATGTGTGCTTGAGTACGCACAGAAAAACCATACGGATCCATACTTAGAAATGGCACCAATTTTAAAGACAAAACTGGACAAGAAAAAATATGTAACACGAACAAGACAGAGAAACGGAGACTTTTAAATAATCAGACATTGACATATAACAAGAAAATTGGGCTCAATCAGATACACTTAACACAAAAAACATGAGCTCAAATGAATGTTTTCACCAAACAGTTATTTTTAGATTTAGACATGTCTTGCTGGTGGGACTCTCAGGTATGCCTTGTTATTGACAAGAAACTTAGAAGGGGAGGGGGGGTCAAGGCGTCCCTTGACCACCCAGGCCTCTGTTTTAGGCCCACAGTGCACCTTTTCAAACAAACAAACAAAAATAAAATAAAATAAAATAAAACGCAGACATACAAGGGGGTCGGCCGACTTCTACTTACCTCTGGAGGCCTTTGCTTTTCACCTGGGCATCTTTTACAAAAAGGTTATTAAGAAGAGGGATGGTAAAGACAAAATAATGTCACATATTAAATTGTGTAGAGTCAATGAATATGTTAAAAGGTCCCTACATAATAGTAAAAGGGGGAGAAACACAGCTCATATGAATGTGTGGAACAAGTGGATCAGTAGCAGTCCCAATTGACATGCACAAATAACTCAGGTCCTTCCCACGTCGCAGGATGCACCACTGGAGGGTTGGGGGTATAGGCCCAGTGAGTCGCTGCTTGGATGGCCACTGTCACTCTCCACGATCCGAACGCAGAATTCAGGCAGCCAGCGGGCGTCATTTTCTCCTTGTGAAAAAACACATACATGCCCTCGACCCCAGGTTAGAACAGGATCGGGTCCATGCCAAGCACCAGTTAGGGGATCCTTCCACTTTACTAAGGCAAAAGCACGCTGCTCTCTTTTTTCCCAGAATCGCTGAGCAGCAGATAAATTATTTGAATCCAAATTCAAAAAATTTAAAACAAATAAAGCATGATTAAGTATATTCACAGGGGTAGCGGGATACGACTCTCCTTTCTGTATTTTAGCAATTTGATGTTTTAATAATCCATTAGCTCTCTCCACGATGCCTTGACCTTGAGGATTGTAAGGAATGCCTGTAATATGAGTGATATTATAGGAATGGAAGAAGGATTGAAATGCTCGGCTTGCATAGCCAGGGCCATTATCTGTTTTTATTTGCGAGGGAATCCCCATCACAGCAAAGCATCGAATGCAGTGAGAAATACAATGTTTAGTGGCTTCCCCAGCAAGGGGGGTGGCCAAGATAAAATTAGAATAAGTATCTACAGTAACATGAACATATTTTAATCGGCCAAATGATGGAACATGTGTGACATCCATCTGCCAAATGTGATTATAAAGCAGTCCTCGTGGATTTATACCTAAATGGGGGGCTGGTGAAAAAGGGACACAGTTGGAGCAAGTCTTAACTATCTGTCGCGCTGCTTCTCTAGATAATTTGAACTGCTTCTCTAGATAATTTGAATTTTGCGCCTCGACTGTTTTGATGGTGGATGGCATGTGACTGCTTAGCAAGTTCAACCTGAGTTAAGTAAACTCTGGTGGCGGAGTCAGTGACCGCATTGCCCTCACTTAAAGGGCCAGGAAGATTAGTGTGAGCTCGAACAAAGCCAAAAAAACAGGGGTGGTTGCGAGAACAAAGCAAAGTTTGTATTTGGCGAAATTGGGTTTGAATATTGGAGTTAGTAGTCCCAATAAAGGGAACAGTTTCTATGACTTGAAGAGCACGAATTACATATTGACTGTCTGAGTATAAGTTAAAGGGCTCGTCTTGTAACAGGACGAGTGCTTGTAAAACAGCCTCTAATTCCACCTCTTGGGCGGAGGAAAAACCCGTAACCCAAGATTGAGTTTTCCCATTAATGGTCAAAGCAGCCTTTCCATTAGAGGATCCATCTGTAAATACCAAAGCAGCAGAAGATAAAGGCGAGGCCTGTACTATGGAAGGAAATAGAAACGTATGACACGCAGCAAATTGGAGAAGTTTGTTAGACGGGTAGTGATGCAAAATTTTCCCCGTATAATTGGCCCAAGCAATGGCCCAAGAATCACAATGGGCGAATAGCCAATCTTGTTGTTGTAGATTATATGGGACACAGATAAAATGAGGTTCCTGACCTAAATATTTACGGGAATCCACTCGGCACATATGTATCAAATTAGCTACCAATTCGTAGTAGGGGGTCAGCACTTTGCCGGGTGTTGATGGTAGATAAAGCCATAAAAGTGGGCCATCCTGCCACAATACAGCAGTTGGGGAGTGAGAAGTAGCTAAAATATAAACTCCCCATGGTTTAGAATAGTCACAATAGGTCACTTGTTGCTGGGAAATTGCCTTTTCTACAATTTGGATGGCCCTCCTGGCGTCAGGATTTAATTCGCGCAAGGATGTAGGGTTGGTATCTCCTTTTAAGAGATCAAAAAGGGGTTTTAACTCTCCTGTGGAGAGCTTTAGATAAGGCCGAAGCCAATTTATATCTCCTAAGAATTGCTGAAAATCATGAAGAGTTCTTAAGTGGGAAGTTTTTAATTGTATTTTTTGGCTTTTAAAATAGTGTGGGCCTAATATATGGCCTAGATATGTAAAAGGGGGATGTTCCTGAACCTTTTCAGCTGCTATTATAAGGCCAAAGAGGCTCAGATCTTGCTTTAGTTGTCCAAAGGCTTGTCGTACGACGATAGGGTCAGAACAAGCCAACAAGATGTCATCCATATAATGAACAATATAAACAGAAGAAAATTTTTCACGAGTGGAAGAAATGGCTCTAGCTACAAAACTTTGACATAAAGTTGGGCTATTTGCCATGCCCTGTGGGAGCACAAGCCAGTGATATCGCTTCATGGGTTCTTTAAAATTAACAGAGGGGACGCTGAAGGCAAAGCGCTTACAGTCTTGGGGCGCCAGGGGTATATTATAGAAACAATCCTTCAAATCTATAATAATCTTATAAGTATCCTTTGAGATTGCCATGGGTGAAGGCAAGCCAGGCTGTAGGGCTCCCATCAGTTCCATGGTGGCGTTCACTTTCCTCAAATCCTGTAACAGCCTCCATTTACCTGACTTTTTCTTTATAACAAAAATTGGAGAGTTCCATGGAGAGTTAGAAGGGGCCACATGCCCCAAGTCCAGCTGTTCCTGTACCAGCTGCTGTACTGCAATGATCTTTTCTAGTGAAAGAGGCCACTGTTCAACCCATACCGGTTGTTCAGAGAGCCAATTTATGGGATCAGCATGAGGGGGAGGGCAAACGACAGCTCCCGTCAAGGGATACCCTAATCCTTGTCTCGTAGGGTGAGACTGGGGTTGGAGTGGCTCTAGCTCCCCCTGTGCTGCTCGGCCTAGTCCCCTAAAGGGGAGGAGGCCTTGATCAAGTAACTGCTTAGTGACCGCAGCACTAGGACTAAACATATACACTCCCATTTTTTCCATGATATCACGACCCCATAAATTAATTGGCAGATGATCCAGGACAAATGGCTGAAAATGACCAGAGTGCCCTTCCTCATCTCTCCAAACAAGGATCGCACTGCTCTGCTGTGGGTCAGTTGCTTGCCCAACCCCCTGTAGGGAAGTCATAGAGGTTGTCAGGGGCCATTGGGTTGGCCAATGTTTTTTAGATATCACAGACACATCTGCTCCTGTGTCTAATATTCCTTTAAAGGGCTTTTCTTGTATAAATATAGTCATCTCAGGCCTCTCTTGTTTTATGCTTTGTACCCAATAGATATCAGAAGATCTAAATCCTCTCTGTCCACATGGGGAATTAGCAGTCTCCCCGGGAGGTAAAGGCACAAGTATTAATTGTGCTAATTTTTGACCGGCTGGGATCGATACCACGTGTTTCGGGGCAGAGGCCATAACTTTGATTTCTCCAGTAAAATCCTGGTCAATTTTTCCAGGTGTAATCTGTATCCCTTTAAGGGCTGAGCTACTTCGCCCTAACAGCAATCCAGCCACTCCTGGGGGAAGGGGACCGAAGACCCCCGTGGGGAGAGCTTGTGTCCCCATCTCTGGGGTCAATACTGAGCAGGTGGAGGAACAGAGGTCCAATCCTGCACTGCCTGGGGTGGCACGGAGGAGGCTGGAGACTGATCTTGGGGGATTGTTAGTAGATGCACTTGTGGCCGAGAAGAGGGAGGGACTGCCCCATGGTTTTGCGGGGCCAGGGGCTGGCCCCCTCTCCAGTTTCCCGAAAGCGGGCGGCCATTGCGATCTGTTCTTGACCTGCAATCTTTAGCCCAGTGCTTCCCTTTACCACAGCGTGGACATGTGCCAGGTGATTTTTCTCTCTTTTGCCTGGCCTGGCGTGGGCATTGCGTCATCCAATGTCCTATTTGTCCACAAGAAAAGCAACGCCCTGGGGGTCTAGCATCCCGAGAATGCCGCTGACCTCTATATTTTAGAGACTCAGTAACAGTCTTTCCTTGAGGAGCGGCGGCTAAAGTAAGGCCTTGTACATGGGAGGGTCCAATATCAGCACACAGTGAAATAAAGTCCGTGATTCCTCCCTTATTCCTATGGGGTCTGATAGCCGCCTGACAGGCGGCGTTGGCATTTTCATAGGCTATGTGTCTAACTATACTCTCCCTTGCATTCTCATCTTGTACTAGGCAGTCTGCAGTCTCCATTAATCGAGACAAAAATTCTAGATAAGGTTCATTCGGTCCCTGTTTAACTTCTACTAGATTTTTTGTACGATTGGAATTGCGTAACTTTTTCCAAGCCTCTCTCGCTGCAGCATTTATTTGTAAATAGGCCTCCTTTGCATAACCCAATTGATCTTCGGTGTTTTTATAGGTTCCCTCTCCTAACAACTGATCAACAGTGTAAGGCAGGTTCTTAGACCTATTTGTTTCAATTTTAGCCCGACACTGTGCAGTGAACTCTGTCTCCCATAATAAGTACTCTCCTGCACTAAGGCATGCTCTGGCAAGCCGCTTCCAGTCATTTGGGCATGCAATACCAGCACACGCGGCCTCCAATATTACTTGAGTAAAAGGGGCAGTTGGCCCATATTGGGAGCAGGCATTTTTTAAATCCTGTAATAGTTTAACAGGAACAGGCTGATGGTATACTTGTTCATCATGATCAACTAAACTAGGGAAGCATCGAGGCCCTGAAATACCTTCCCTCTCTCTAGCAGCCTGAGTCAGGTTTAATTGCGATGCACTGTGCCTGGTTGTAGTGCCTGTTAAAAAGGACTTGTGGCTAGGGCCTTTAGGCTTGCCTAAAGGTTGAGAAAGGGATTGAGGCCGTAAGGCTGCAGCCGGAGGCGGTGGGTGTGAGGGGTAAGGTTTAGAATCAGACACCATAGTGGCCTGAGGGTCATATCTCTTTCCTACTTCTGGGGGGGCTCTCTGCTCTGTCCCCATTTTCGATAGAAGATGTAGCATTTCTTCTAACTTCTCTATCGTAGCCACCCGGCCCTCCAATGACTCATCATAACTTTCCTCCTTGGTATTCAGACCTGAATTCTGATACTCAATATCTACTGGTTGTTGTTCCCTTTGCAAGATCTCACTTAGACTCTCTTGGGCTGCGGCATATGGCTCAGCCTCAGGTTCTTCAGAAGGGTCCTTTAACTCATAAAGTTCCCTTAATTCAAGATTAAGTTCAGCATTTTCATGTAGAGGATCTATGTATTCACTTACTAAACTCCATACAGTAGCAGCCTCTATTGGGGTCTTCTCGGGGCCATATACATCATAATAATCTAGAATTCTTTTTCCTATCCGCTGCCAGGCTTTTTGGAATTCCTCCTCTATAGACCTCGGGCATGCCTCCTCGACAAACTGTAGGAAGCTCTGAAGCACCCCTTTTTCCACCCGCGTTCCGTGGGCTTCAAATAGGCCTGTTAAGATCGGTAGAAATAACCCATGGCTATTAGCTTGACCCATAATTTTTACTCCTGACTATACACTCTCTTAAGATCTTCTCTTAATAGTCCTACGATGTGTTACTCACCACAGGGAGGGGTCCTTCACCTTCGTCCCAGATTTTCAGGGTCCCTGTTCGGGCGCCAGATGCCGGGGCCAACCGGCAGCAAACCAGGGTTCGCAGATTGGGGTTCCTGAAATAGGGGGCAAGGACTAGGAAAAATTAGAAGAGAGACAAACAGATGGGGTTCAGGAGGGCTACAGCCCAAATCAGGAGCCACAGCTTAAGAAGCCTGTCGCCCAAGACCGTAGCCCAGTTTATTTCCAGTTCTGATCTTAAATACACTTCTTTAGACTAGGGAACTGCCAGGGGCTACATTCGTGCAAACAGTATCAAGTCTGAAATAGGTTGAATGAGAAGCTATCAAGTCCCAAACAGGTTAAATGAGAAGCTATTGACACAGCCCAAAATCATGATAAGAGCTTACTTCCTTGTGTACTCAATTGTGCGGGTCCAAGGTCACTGACCCCACAGTCAGTCCCCAACAACTGTGTCCTTTGCTATACAGAATCTGTACAGTTTAATGCAGTTCCATTTGTCCAAACTTTGAACTACTGTGCTTCTGTGCCTTTATTTAAAAAATTTCAAACTGTTCCAAGGAGCTCTAGTGTATCTCCTATTCCTTCCTGTAAAATTTTCAGAGTATTTGAAATTAATTCTGGTGCAGAGTGAGATATAAGGATCCAACTTAAGTTTTCTATGGTTGTTTAGCCAATTCTTGCAGCAACATTTGCTCAAGAGGCTATCTTCCTTCCATCCTATTTTCTTGGCTCCATTTTCAAATATTCAGTGGCCACAGGTCTATGGATTAATTTCTGGGTCTTCCGTTCTATTCCATTGCTCCTCAGGCCTGTTCTTGTGCCAGTACCAAATTGTTTTTATTAATACAGCTCTGCAATAGAGTCTGAAGTTTGGTATTGATATTTCTCCAGCGGTGTTCTTTCTGCTAAGGGTTGTTTATGCTATACAAGGTTTTTTATTGTTCCATATGAATTTTTGGATTACGTCCTCTAATTCATTAAAGAATGAAGTTGGGATATTGATGTGTATTGCATTGAATTTGTAGATAGCCCTGAAGCACATTCTATGGAGTTCTTTTTATTTACACATATGTAAAGATAACCATTGTAAATGCGTTCTAGAAACTGGTTGCTTTACTAGTACCATTTTAAGGCCAAATGTCAGCCTATATATACATCACCTCCCACAGAAATCTTGTAGGCATTATAAAATTAAGATGTCTTGAAATGACCACTATCTGGGAGAGAAACTGGTTTGACCTAAGCAGATAGTGGTGACACTTGCTAAGACCAGGAAGACTTTAAAAGAAAGTTGGGAGATGGTTGAGAATGATTGGGGATAGTTGGGAGGTATCTGTCAGTCTCTGTTGTGGTATCATCGTTATGATACTCATTCTCTTTGAGTTCAAATCTGATCCTTCAAGGATTCAATTTGCCCTATTTTAAAATTCAGAATTTCATCATTTACTATCATCTTGCTGACTCTCTGAAAGAATAATTCAGAATTGGTGGTTACTACAAAGAATGTTCTTCCCGTGACAGATGTATTTTTATGCAGAACACTGTTTGCTAATACCTACTAAATATTTAAGCAAATCATGACATCTTCAGGACACAGAAGCAGGGTAGAAGAACAGCACAACTCAGCAGTAATGTCAAGAAAACCTGTTCACTTTGCTAAAATCCATGACTTTTAGGACACAACATTCATGTGACAGTAAGAAAACACTGAATAAATGTAACATTCATTACTCTTTTCTCAATCAGAGTTTAAGTGTAGTATATCTGAACCCAAAGTATGAGTTGGCTTTATCTTCTTTAAGGGAGAAAAAGCATTATTTGATTTTGTTCTGCCAGGTAAATCAGACATGGTTTTCCACAGTGGAATTCATTTTTGGATTCGGGATCTATTCTGGATTCATTCAGTCCCATGAAAATGATGGTGTGGATGCAGATGAAGAAGAGAAAGCTCTGAAGTTAATGAACTAGGTGGTAGATTCTTCTTTAGAGTTTATTATATTGCTCATTAATCCAGGCTCAACCTTCCCAAGGACCAGTATCAATGTATGAGGAAGAATGTCTTAGAAATCTAAGACTACATAGCAAAGGCATCCAAATGATTTAAAAAATTTAAAAATAAAAACTTCACATTACTCCCCTATTATTCTGGTTCTCTTATTCAATAGTTGGGAATGCACATCTTCTGGGTTTTGCCCCCTGTAATGCTGCTTCCATGAAGACTGCAGTGTCAGTGGGAACAAAGGCAGATTCCACCACATGCATCTTTTCTTTCATTGACAACAGAACTAGGAGGCTGTGACTTTGAAACTACATCATCATTTGGTGCTAATGGAAGTCTAGTTTCTTCTCTTTAATCTGGCAAATTGACAAGCTTTAGTGTAGTGTTAGGCACAGAGACTCAAAAAGAGCTCACTCTGTGGGTTGATTCTAAGGACATGACTAATCTGTCCTCATCACGTTCATTAGCAGGAGAGGCATGTTGATGTGGAAACCTTGAGACATCACCCCATGAGCAAACAAACAATAAATAAACAACTTCATATGGGTAGATGGCATCAGGGTGAGATGGGAAGAAAACTCTGGGCCCATCATGTATCATAACATTTTATTGTTACTGGTTATTAATTCTTGTATTTTTTCCATTCATTCTTTTCTTTTTACTCTTATACATAAATACATCAGATACCAATAATAACGGTGTTATATTTTTCTTTCTAATAATTATGCCATTTTTTCATTTTTTTCTGACTTTGATGTGGATTCCTTAAGAATTCGATAGCAATGATAATAACAGTCATTACCCTCTATACATTACCCCAACAATAAAAAGAATAGTAACAGGCATTATTGCTTTCATGTGATTTTTAAGTGGATACTATTAGGAATGAAAGCAAACATTGCTTTGAAAAGAAAATTGTGTGTTATTCAAACTTTGTATTTTAAAATATTCTAATATATTTAACATATACTAAAACAGTGTATGACTAATTTTTTCTATTATTTTTATCTAGTTTTATTAGGGAAAAATATTATTTTTCCATTCCTGGTATATTGATAGAATCACATACTAATTATTTTCCTATAATGACTTAACTCTACTGCACATGATTTTGAACACAAAATGAGTAAACCACATCACTCTCAAGAGTGTTATGTACATAATTCTGAAAAATTTGTATTCATCCACAATTTGAATCAGCAATCATTTGCTCCCAGTAAAGGGAACAAATTATAACTCTTTCTACTGTTCCAGTTAACAGCAATACAGAAAGAAGAAACACAGACTTGGTATAGAGTGCATGGATTAGAAGGAAGCCACTGCCTCCCTGTAAGTAGATAGCAGCTGACACCTTACACAGCACATTAAAGGAAAGGAAGCTAAATTAGAAATCAATTCATAAGCCATATTATCCAAAAACAAACTTTGAGGAATTATATAAGCCAGCAATTAGAATCCGAATCTTTCCTTTTGTGTCTATAACATTCTAGACATGGCTCTCTTGGTCAATAGAAAATCTAGTATTGGAAAGCAAGTAATAGGACAATGGTATTTATGTGCTACTGTTAGGACAAGGACTTCATTGACATTAAACAGAAAAAAAAGTGTTCTGATTGTGCAGTGAGACAAAATTTGTCTCTAAGATTTATCAAGTAAATGACTAATCTTGCCACAAGTAAATCTGCATTACATAGAAATCCATAAACTTTAGAAATTCTGATAATGCTCACAGTATGATATATGGAGACACTAAATACAGGAAGTTATTGAAGATAGTTACCTGTACCTGTCATCCTATAGAAACAAATGGTAAATACTGAAAAAAATCCTGAATTGAAAACATGAAATTTAGTATACAAATTCTTTGGTCTGACTTAGTCACTTCACTATAATTGTTAAATAGTTATAAGTACATGGGGTAGATATGTAGTAAGACATGAATAATTTTACTATATTATTAGTCATGGTGATCTTGAAAACTGTACAAGCATTAGAATAACATTTCAAATAGAATGGAGAATGAAAGTTCTATTAGCTTACTATCCTTAGATTATTAGGAAATATGAAATTTCTACCAGGATACATGATATATTTCCTAGGTATGTGGATTTGTGTCCCAAGTCAAGGAGCTGCACATTGTTTTATTTTTAATTAGGAATCTTCCATTTTCAAAGAATCCATCTTTTGGTAAGTACAAATTCCATGTTAATTATACCCATAAGAGATCACTAGGGAGGACCTTAGAAATTCTGGAAGTCACTCTGAGTGTGATTGTTGATGTTATGCACCAAATATTAGGCCATGGAGTAGTCAATTAATCTTTATTTCTGGGTGTTCCTGTGAGAATATTTCAGTAGGTCAGTTTTTGGGTCAGTGGAGTCAGCAAAATAAATTTTCTATTCCCACTGTGAGATGACATCACTAAATCTATCGACCATCAGAATGGAATGAAAAGGAGGAGGAGTATTTCTTCTCTTCTTTTTCTCAATTACTGCTTAATCTGGAAGTCATATCTCATCTTCCTTTTCCCACGAATACTGGCTTTGCTAGTTGTTAGGCCCTGATGACATGGATTTTCATAAATTCATTGCACCAGCTTTCCTAGTTCTCTAGCTCACCAACTGTACTACATCAGATTACAAGAGCATTGCCTGGTGACATCACAACCATCACCATTGCCTAAGCACACTATGATGTTCTCACAACCACAAAAATCAGTGAGTGCATTTCTCAAAAGCCATTGCTGTCATGAAGAGAACTGTGGCTATAAACATGAATCATATTGTTTCTGGTTCTCTGGGGATCTCTGAATAGTATCTTGGGCAAGCTAACCTGTATAGAGTTCTATTTGAACATTTATTTTTGCCCAGCTAGGTAGTGCACCCTTATTCCTCTTTGTGTTGCATTTTACATCATTATTTTAGTGCTTGAGACTCTTGGTATGACTGACAACTTTATGACCTTTGCATTCCTCATGTGTTGCTGGGACACATAGAGCTGCCTGAAGGCAATGGCTAGGTTTAGAAGCTTTTCAGAGAACCTGCTCCACATCATTTGAAGCATATTAAATTTTAGTAGGCTCATTATGGCTAATTAAAAGATTATTTTTGCCATAAAATTTTAAAGGTGTTTATAGTATTTTTCTGAAATTTGGCCATGGCCCAATGTTTTATGATTGGCTCTGATTTCTCCATTGCCATTGCCTCAAAATGCACATACAGGAATCTTTGTGAAGTGAAATAATCTAATTCACAATGGTTATGAAATGTTAATGAATGTGAAACTTGATCAGTAACAGTTTTGTAACAATGTTCATTTTTGTAGCTGTCTAAACATGAAATCATTTTTATTTTTCATTTTATATTTCAGATCTAATGATTTTTTTCTATTTGGAAATACTGTCAAATATTTTCACAGAGCTTAAAGTTGTAAGTATTACACCTGAGGTATACCATGAGTTGATAGTAGATTATCAATGGTTTGCCACTAAATGTCATGTAGATGATTGAAAATTAGTATTTGTCAATACATGGATAAATTGAGATTATGGATACGTCATTGGGTATGCCTCAAAATATTAGCAGAACTAATAGTTCCATTTCTAAGCTATTCTGTACATAGCCATGAATGTCTTATGTCTACCATAATGTTTGCAAATTAAGAAAGAAGCATTCTAGCACTGAGGAGGGGTGGTGGTTTAAGCAATCTGTATGAAGAGACCAGCAACTATCATCCCTCAGCGATTTTCCAGGGAGACAACCAATCTGAAAGCACAAAAGAAGATAGTTGCTCTGAAGACCTTGAAGAGAACTGAGCCCTTGGACCAATCTGAAAGCACAAAAGAAGATAGCTGCTCTGAAGACCTTGAAGAGAACTGAGCCCTTGGACCTGAGCCAGGTCTTGTGGTTGATTCTCAGAAAGAGACGTGGAAGTGGAAGGTGAGTTCACTAACTAGATACCTCTGTTTTGCTTTCTTTTAGAGAGACTGCCTTGACCAACTCTGTTCCCCAAATGGAGGCTGAGTTACCAGAGTGAATAAAGTGACCTTATTCCACATTTGACAAAAGGGAAAGGAAAGAGCAGAGAAGAGAAGCGTATTAAAAGACAGAAATGGTGCTGTAGCTCAAGTGGGAGAGTTCTTGCCTTGAGAAAGCCCAAGGACAGCGCACAGGCCCTGAGTTCAAGCTCCAGAACTGGCAAAAAAAAAAAGGAAAGAAGAAAGAAAGGGAAAGAAAAGAAAGCAAGCAGGCAGGCAAGGAAAGAAAGGAATGCAAAATAGTAGTTGGACAAAGCATAAAATTGAGTTTTCTCTTGTCTCTTTAGTCAACCATATACTGCAGCAATTCTATTCATCCTTAAAGAGTCTTTTCTGTTTCACTTCTGGACCCAAAGTGTATCAGCTGAGTCACTGTCTGCCCAGGAAACCACCCTGTGCCCAAGGCTGCACTCTATATTTCCAGGGAGCCTGGGAATACGGTGGAAGATGAATATGAATTCAATTACAAAACTTCTAAACTTTCTACATGAGATTGTTCTCCTTTTTTGTAAGACAGAGCCTCAAATGTATCAAAATATTATATAATAAGAACAATTCAAAATGGTTCATTTATGGAGTACTTCCACATATCTCATTGGATTACCATACATGAGTAAGAATCAGTAATGAAAGATATCAGAGCAAAAGGGAACAGTTGGTATGTGATTGTTAATTCAACATTGATTCAGCCAATGTTGTGAACTTATGAGATGAGCATAGAAGACAGACTTCGTGATATTTCTTTGAACAAAATAGGAGTGGGGGTTTTACTTTCTAGTGTATATTATAACTAAAAGGTCATAATGTACCATACAGGGATGGGACAGTTATTCAAAGGGGCAATGGTGAATTTCTTTTAAAATCTAAATTATTCAGTGTTTTTCAAAACAACCCACCAACATTAATTATATGCACATTATGGCACAATAGGCTCACTTTTTAATATTCCTGCAAATGTTTACTGATTTTGAAGGCATATCGCATTACATATAAATAAACACTACATATAAATAAGCACTGGAGGAGATCTAAGGAGTATTTATTGTAAACTTCTCAAAAATCTTGCCTATGGTCTGAGGTTTCTTTCCAACAGTAATGCTTTCCAGGAAGTTTTAAAAAAACATGAAAACCTAATGCTTGATATCTCATATATCTTATTGTATTTTCATGGATGAAAAATGTTTTTCAAATTGTTTTCCAAGATGGTTGTTAAATTTTCATCTTTTCTTTTTTTAAACATTTTATTAACATCAATTTTACATCATATTTAAAATGTCACTTTTAGCAAACAAATATTCAAGAAGGGATACTCTATATACAATCACTGGCACATAGATTTTAGAACATAATTATAATTAAGCTGAAGGTTTGTGTGTCATAGATACATATCAATCTATATGATACAATTTGCATCTTTTCAAATACGCAATGAAAAGGAAATTTCACTGTATTAAAATCATACATTGCATCCTTTTATCCTCATGAATTCCTTTCTTAATCTATGGATTTCACACACACACACACACACACACACACACACACACAAAACCTGTAGCACACTTATCAGTAAAGAAATCAGATAATATTAGTGTTTGGTTGATTTATCAATATGTGTAGCTGTGAAAAGATCTATATACAGACCATTCTAATAGGACATATGTAACATCAATTTTTGTGGCTAGATTTATGCTAACTAGATTTGAGTGCATAATCTCATGTCAAAGCCACTGACCTCTTCAAATACTGACTTGTACCTGTGCTTGCATTTTGGATAAAATCCATAATTTGAATTTCTCTCCCCTTCAAAATGACCCCAGTGAACTCTGGTTATTCTTTTCCCTACTGGAATTTACATTGTCTGAAAAACCGTGTTCTTTTTTTAGAAGTGACCTTCATTGTTGCCATGGCTCAATCATTCTGGAAGAAACTTTAGTTTCACAGAGGAGTTTTTATTTAATGTCTTCCAGGATATTTCAGAACATTAAATAGAGCTTCAGCAGAAGTTTCATATAAAGCTGGTATAGACTGCAGTCATTAGTGTAGGTGCAGATGAGTCACTATTTAATTCTCATTAAATAACATAAAATAAAAAGCAAAGCCAAAAGACTTAGATTCCTTTGGAGCAAATTTGAGCTAGGTTCATGATTTGTAATGAGGTGATTCCTCCACCAGAAGCATTTTGGAAAAGCCTGAACATTCTTAGCATTTTCATGATGAGAATGGACATCACCCTTCATGACAAAAGTCTGAAAATAATGCATGGTTTGCAGACTTTGGGCATTGCCCACCCATAAGGAATTGTCGCTCATAATTTTCAAATGTCCTACTGGTCACAAATGTAGTGCATTTTTTAAGCTTATATTTTGAATCAAGATTTTAATCGCATTTCACAGTAAATAAATGGTTTTGCACAGTTTTTCCTCAAGCAAATTTTGTGGACATGTCTGTATTTTGCAGATTATAGGAAAACTTGACTTTGCTTGATCTTGACTTGCTTACAAATTTCCCTGACCACAATGTCACTGGAGTAGAGAGAGGTAGTATCAGCCTAGACAACCAATTTAGCACACCTGCACTCTTCTTGGGGCTGTATTATTTATAGGATTTGTGTATAAGTGCAAACATGTCACTACTTTGTTTCATTTTCTTGTGTACTTATCACTATTCACATATTGAAATGCATAATATTTTGTTAAAATTTGTCTTATTTATTTTTATTTTAAGCTAGGTTCATACATCGGCTTTATTGTACAGTTGATATACAAAGGACTATGAATTTCTTGGGTACAATTTTGTAAGCTTAGCCCTATTCACACACACATGAATAATCACCACCATCACAATGATTTTTTATTAAGTATGATATAATACCTAAAATTTTATCTTATAATGAAAAAAGAAGGCCTTGGGAAAGATTTGCTGAAATTATTGGCTGACAGTAGAAACTAACATCTGATTAATTTCTGATTTCTGAAACATGAAAGAAGGATAATTATAACAACTCTTTGAAGGACATCTACAGTGTTAAACTGGACAAATGACAATGACTTCTGCAGTCAATCATTTTGAAAACAATGGCTTACAATGCAGAGCTAAAGACCAGTACCCCACACTAGCAACAGTATCAGTTCGACATAAACATCAGGTCAGTGATGGTCCTTACTGAGTTCTTCCTGCATTGAGAATACAGCTAGGAAGGGTTATTCTGATACAGAGATTAAACAAACCAAAAGCAAAGCTGAGCTCTCTTCATTTACTTCAATACTGTCCCCTGAACTGTGCCTGTCCTCTCTTGCCTGACGGTGCCATTGCTTCCAGTGAGCTCAAATGGAAGCCTTTCTCTATTAAACTTCTACCCTCCCCAAATTTATGTCATTGGTTCTGGCATGCAAAAACTAGATTCTGTTTACACTCTCATTGTAACTAAGCTGATACTCAAGTAAAATTCAGGTTGTTCAAAAACTTTTTATTCTCTTAAACCTTGCCTCTTCCCCGCCAGTGTGTCCAGGGCCACAGATAAATGTGTCTGCTGGTGTCCATGATCATCTCTTACTATTTTTCTTGATTACACTGTCCTCAGTGAACTTGTAATTTGAAACATACTTAACAAAAGTAATTAACTGTGCAAGTTACAGTAGGAGACTGGACAAAAGCAAGCATGATAAAACAGAAATCATACTAATGTATTACGGTACTCTAATGTCATAGATATTTGCAGACCCTGAACCCAGAACTTCAAGTTTAAATACCAGCTGTTCCACTGAACTGTCTCTATAAATTTGACTACCTATTTAAGCACACTGGCTTAATCCTGTAAAATAATGATTACTGTAGCATTTACCATATATGATTGTAATAAATATTAAATGATTTAACACATACAATTGCCCAGAATACCACTATGCACACAGCAATCATTTCATAAATATTATTTGTTATTACTAGTATTGTATTTCCATTCCCAGAGCTATTCACTCATGCTTTAGAATGAAATTTACTTTCCCAGTGTACAAGTCAGAAAGTAAACCAAATGCTTATACTCAATGTATGCTTTTGCAAAACCCCAAGGATATGAAAAATAAATAAATTTTCATGCTTTCCTATTCTTAAAAACATGCATTGCCTTTCTCATTGTAAAACGTGAGTCAAGTGGTGCTTTCAGCATGGAAGGCAGAGTTAGTCTCATTTGAGACCAAGTTTGTAGATTAATTGTGATTGAAATATGGCCTGGATGAAGTTGCAGATTCAGTGATAATTAAATAGAATTCTTGTAACCTTGCATCATTTTGTCTATGTACTATTTTGAATTCTTGTTTCTGCTTTGCTGGAGAATAAGATTTCAATTTCTTCATACTCATACTCTGATATGCCTTATTCCTCTTCATTAGTGTTCAAAATAACAGTGATTACCATCTCACCCAAACATCAATTAATGTTTGATGATGATTATGATGATGATGTAGCCCAAATGGAAAAGATGTTGATTATTCAGTCCTTGTGTCAAATTTTCACTTCTACCTAGATGAGAGCACTAAATAATTCATTTTGATTGAGCCACCCTAATGATCAATGAAACTCACTCTTCTTCCCAAATTCACTTCTAGGCAGAGTCTAAAAGTTATGAAGATATTAACCTTTCTATTCATATAAGTTAGTTAATAATACCCATATTATTTCTCTTCTCTGTTTATGTTTAAAATACTTGACATGGCCAGGAAGCAAACTCATCAATTGTTTAATCATCTTTCTCAAGTTTGCATTTCTTTATATTTAATCTTCTCTTCTTTTCTCTTTATATATTTTGTAGAAATCACCTTGTGTATTTTTGCTACTGAATGTTACTAATGTCTGTACTCTGGATAACAGTTAAGAAGAGTCTTTTGATGGCAGTTAAGGATGAGCTCTGCAGGGCCAAGTCCTGCCCACAGCAATTTCTCTCATCTCTTTGGGGGTCGATGATAAGACCATATCATTACACAAAGTCTGTTAGAATAGTTAAATAATACCAGAAATGCACATTTAAATCTTCAAAGAATTAAAACCTATCTTGTATCCTACCGATATAATTAGTAAGATGTATTAAACATATACTTTATTCCCTTAGTTAGATTTGTCTTATTTTCCAATACAAAAAAGAGACATGGCTGGGAGCTGGTGGATCGCAGGTCTAATCCAAACTCTTACAGAAGCCGACACCTGGAGAATGGAGGCTTGAAGCCAGCCCTGGGGTAAAAAAAATAGTCTCCTGTAAACCAGCATAAAAACTGTCTAAAGGCATAGCTCAAATGATAGAGTACTAGCCATGGGTAAGGAAGTCCAGTGTCAGACCCTGAATTTAAGACATCATACCTATATGAAAAAAAGTAAACGAGAAACAGAAATAAACCCTAGAAAATCTGTCAAGTGAGCCCCAAAGGGCAACCTGATGCTTTGTTCAAAATACATTTTTTAAAAATTTGTACTTGACCATCGCTCAGCAAATTGCTTTATTAGAGATTCACACCATCACTGCTCTGCATCTGTATGATTTCCTCATAACTGAGAACATGAAAATATTAGTAGGATCTCAGTAGATTATGAGTCTTTTTGATGACTTGTCAACATTTGAATAAGGCTGATACTACACATATCATATGAAAAATTCATCATAGTGTCACTTGTTTAAAATGAACAAATAACACATATCATAAAAGCTCTATAAGATGGAGGAAAAAATTACAAAAAAAAAGGACAAGTTGGGCCCAAAAGACATATAGGAAGAAAATAACTGATAGGGACAAAAAGACATTGTAATACGTACATACAAACTGTGCCTGTCTTTGTTTGCTTATCATGCTTGATAGTCAAATGAACAGCTGAGTGAGGAAAGGCACAGAATATTAAATTATTATGGATATGTCAGATCAGAAGTTTGATTTTTCTGTCTGTGCTTGAAAGCTAGTTAAACTGTTTAAGCTATTATTCTTTACAGTTGAAGATAAACTCAAGAAATTGGGTGATCCCTCTTACTCTGATAGAGGTAAATATTTTTCCAGCTAATTTTCCTTGTTGGCATGACAACATATGATAGCAATATATGACATTAAAATTCAATGGGAAGGCATCTTGCCATCTGTAAGAATGTCTGGAGGGGCCAGGAGGTTGGCCTAGTGGTAGAGTGCTTGCCTAGCATGCACGAAGACCCGGGTTTGATTCCTTGGTACCAAATACTTAGAAAAAGCCGGAAGTGGTGCTGAGACTCAAGTGGTAGAGCTCTAGCTTTGAGAAAAATCCAAGGACAGTGCTCAGGCCCTGAGTTTAAGCCCAGGACTGGCCAAAAAAAAAAAAAAAAAAAAAAAGAATGTCTGGATACTGAGGCATCTTATTCAGTGTCTTTTAAGACAAATTAATTTTTAAACAAACTTCTTAAAAACTGGTCTATTGGGCCAGGATTTTGGCCTAGTGGTAGAGTGCTTGCCTAGCATGCATGAAGACCAGAGTTTGATTCCTTGGTGCCACATACATAGAAAACACGTGGTTCTGTGGCTCAAGTGGTAGATCCCTAGACTTGAGAAAGCCCAAGAACTTGTGCTAAGGCCCTGACTTCAAGCCCCAGGACTGGCAAAAAAAAACAAAAACAAAAACAAAACAACAACAACAAAAAAAACTAGTTTGTCCAACAATCTAATGTGTTGCAAAAAAAAAAAAAAGGATAAAATAATTCCACCAACCCAGACCTTCTCCTCTAGTACCAAGTTTTTGTTTACCAAAAAATCTGCCACTTCAAAGTCATATTTGTTCCAATAATAATGGTAAAAATTGCCTGGGCACAGTGGCTCACATCTGTAAAATCCTAGCTACTGAGAAGGCTGAGATCTGAGGATCAAGGTTCAAAGCCAGCCAGAGCACTAAAGGACCTGAGACACTTATCAATTAACCTCAAGAAAATGGGAAATGGGGCTTGGCTCAAGAGCAGGGTGTAGCCTTGAGCTGAAGAGCTCTTGGACAATGCCCAGGCCCAGGGGTAGGGTGGTACCCTTGAGCTGAAGAGCTCAGGGACAGTGCCCAGGCCAGGTTCAGCCCCATGACCCACAAAAAAGAAAAGAGGAAAAATGTTGTCAGAAAACTATTTAAGAACATTCTTCTGATGTTTTTATATTTTACAGACCTTTGCATGGGTACTCGTTTAGATGATACATTATTCTCCAATAAGATAATTTCTCTTTGTAAACTGAAGATTGTGTAGGATGAAAAGGAAAGATAATTGTTTTACTTTTCTGACAAATAAACCATAATTCAGCTGAGAATACTTACTCCCCCAATCAAATAGCAGAGCCAATGCTACTGATACGCATTCCATAAAGAAAAAAATCATCTCCACATTTATGAGGCCACATTTCTTTCTTTCTTTCTTTCTTTCTTTCTTTCTTTCTTTCTTTCTTTCCTTCTTATTTTTTTTGAGGCTATGTTGCTTAAATCAATGGATCTTCCCATTCTAGAGTAAATTTGCTCAAAGGCAAAAGAAAAAGTAGCTAAAAAAGAAAATTGGAATTGAATGATACTTAAAAACTATCAATATTCTTCAAATAGCAATATATCCAACTTTAAAGAATACACAGAATATCTGAATCAAAAGGAACTTAGATTATAAAAAGACCCAATGGTCTTGACTATCCTGCAAAAGAGAGTTGGAGAGGAAGAACAAAATAAAGCAATGCAAAAAAAAATGTTACCAATTACCCAATACCACCATTTACCATTTCACTAAAGAAAGCACTGGGGTTAATTGAATAACTAGTTAATCTGTTTGAAAGCTTTTCATATTGAAACCAAACTTAAATCCAGCCTCAGAGCAACAGAAGCTGAGACAAGGGGTCAGATGGCATGCACTTTAGGACACTACTGTATCTGAACTAAGGTTGAGAGATAAGGGGAGTCCTGCAAGGATATCATCACCAGTATGACTAACTTCAACCGCTTTGTGAGGGGACTGGAACAACTCAGGAAAGGGAAAGACACTGGAATTTGCACTGATCATTGGACCAATGCTATCTGGGAGTAGGAAGTAGGCATAACTGCCTGTCTGAGGAAGTCTTTGGGCAGCTATGCACCATCCACGAGAGGACTCACCAAGTTGGTGAATGGTGTGTCATAGCGCATATATCTAGTCATGAATTCTGAGCAGAGCATTGGCAATGTCTTCCACAGACTGAAAAGTAGAACTCAAGTCTTCAGACTTTTACACATCTTTTTCCAAGTAGCCATGTTGTTCACAACATATCTATCTTCCTTTGTTGTTGTTGTTGTTCGATTGTCTTTCTTTCTTCTCACCCTAATAAGAAGAAGGTTAAACAATTTACTTCCTTTGGGTCCTTTGTTTCTCCAACTGCTAAGATTCTGTGTTGGCACCATGTACTTTTGATGTCCTTGAATGACTGGATTAGATTACTGTATCAATAATGATAAATTTAGAACTCACTTTCTCAGCCTAGGCATCTAACCTACTGCCTCTTTCATTCAAAGAAGACATCTAACAAAGTATTTAAACCAACAAATCCACTCAAAAACAATGCACTGAAAGTCTATGGATAACAGAAACAAAAAGCTAGACCACAGTGGGGTATTCAAGCAATCTAATACCTTAAAATAATAGAAGTCTGTGACTTCATGCTGTTGGACCTAAGTAGGTCACATAATCGGTTGTTTACTGTACTATTAGATAAGAAGCATGATAAAGTAAGCAGGGAAGAAACAGTGGGTGTTCCATCTCCATAACAACAGAGAACAATTACAAGAGACCCTGGCAAGCCACCTCCACACAAGCAGTTTTAACCTCAAGGCAATGAGGACTGACATAGCAAACTGCTGTTGATGTTGGAACATGGGCACTTTGCCAGCTCAAAGCTTTCCCTTTCGAAAGACTGGAAACTTTGATTCCTGTCAGCTTTGCTGAAGGGACTGAAGCCAGAAAAGCACCAAGCTGACTACTGCAAAAATAATATGACAATAGGAGAGTTTTTTAAGTGGTTTAATTGCAGTATATGTTATATTAAAGATGGGAGAACTAACATTACAATATTACTATTGTCAAGTCTTATCTGTTTTATCAAAGACTATAGCAAATAATAATATTGTGGTCTAAATAACATTTTGAAATTAGCTTTTATTCCTTCTAGTGAAATATAAACACAGTAAATCAAATTGAACATTTATCTTCATCTGTTTGTCATAACTAATATCCCTGACTATACCTTGACAGTTCTTTTCAACAAACTTTCACAGCAATCAATCCAAAAAATTCCTTCTTATTTTAATGCACAAGATTTATATTCACAGAGTTTTTTTCTTCCCTCAGTACACTAAGTATTTTATCATTCAACACAAAGTCAATCATTGTATCCTCTCTCAATGAATATATTTTTTACAAGCTATGACCCAGAGACATTTGGATATGACCTTTGATTTTATATTTCTAGTCATTTTACAGAAAGCTTAGTAATTCTAGAAGAAACTTGGAGCTAAATTTTTAAAATGTTTTTAAACAAGGAATATATGTGAAAGGATTACTAATAAATACTATATAAATAATAATGTTTCATTTTATTAAACCCCCACAAACAGGATTCAAAACAATGAGGGGAATCTTTACTCTTTCCCTCCAATTTCATTCCGTTACACTTGGAATTCCTATAGACAGTGAATTTCCTTTGTACTGAGCAGTAGAAACTGCATATCACTGATATAGCCAAAATCTACAGATAACTGATACATCATTTTACAAAATAATTGAAAAAACATGGTTCATGAAAACTTTCCTGGCTTGGATGTCAGAGCCAACATGGATTTGGATGCCGCCAGTGTTTGCAAGTCAAAATTCCTGCCAGGAAGTTCTAATGAAAACTGTGTCACTAAACAAATTTATATGTAAATTCATTCTCAACACTAAGTGAATTTATTCTCCACATCTGGAACATTATTTATTTTCTTTTTTTCATTGCAACATACCTAATTAAATTATAATTTAGGTCAGCCTGTTGTAAAGAGATTTGATTTAATGGAATGAGTCTTTAGAAAAGATCTATTCTGTATTGCCTATGTTATCCCTTGAAAAATTCCCAAACCTTTTGAGAATGGTTAACAGCTCAGCCCATTGCACCCCACCTATCACTAGCCATATATGGATTCAGGCAAACTGGTGAAACTCAATAAGGGTTTGTTTCCATGTTTGTTGTTTTTAAATGAGTCATAATAATAGTATAATTACATTGTCACACATTAGTGAGAAGTGCCCTCTGCCCAGTGTCTGATAATATGTTATCAAGAAATGATTGCTGATTATCATGTCTGAAAAGAAAATAACTCAGTAATTTTATTCCATAATGCTCTTATAGATTACGTACTCACTAAGTGGTTAAAGGTTAATGAAAATGTTCCCATCAATGGAGATCATATTTCTAGAATGCAAAGGTAAAATCTGCTCTGCATTTTCTGGAAATATGTGAAAATCTCTTCTCATAGGCTCATTTTCCATATCATCTTCTCCTTCCCAAAACCACATCCTCCTAGCCTGCCCAATGACCACTGGTCTTGAATATATGTACTAAGCATCAGACAGGACTCACAGCTGCCTGAATGTTACATGTTTATGTCCCTGGTCCTTTGTTTAAGCAATTTCTTGTTATCTGACAAGTTCCTTTCTTACAGAAACTTGTCTCCTCTTTCATGAGCAAGCTCAAGCATCTTTACTTCTGAGGTGAGCTATTTAAGATCTTTTGAGATCTTTTCCTTTACTTCCCATTATCTAAGCAAAAGTATTCAATCTTCTTTGTATTCAATTCAATCCTCATAAAAGAAATCAGGATGTGTCTCCATATCTGCCTCCATGATGGAATGTGTTTACTGATAGCAAGCATAACCATTGTCCTGTTGGTTCTTTCCTTGGCTTAGAACACTGCTTAATTCATGCACCTGCTTGGTAACACTTGTGGTATGGAGTTAACAGATGATGAAAATAATTCACTGTGATTTTTATCAGTCATCACTACTTCTATCAGTGCCACCTCCATTTGCATTTGCAGTCTATGCCAGCAATACAACCAGAACTGTATTGAGGACAAGCTTCTCACCACTTCCAATAAAGCTCCAAAATGTCCAAGACCTCATTGCCTCATAGACCTCATTTCTGAAATCATCACATTCCTTCATTTTCACTGGCCTTCTATTTCTTTCCTTTCCTCTGCACACATCAAGCAAGTGTTTGCTTCAGGCCCTTTGCAGTTACAGTTCTTTCTCCCTAACAAACTATCCACTCACATATTTGCGCATCAAACCTGTCTCATTTCATTTGAGTCTACAAGTCAATACGGATGTATTATAGGACCTTTGCGAATTACTCTGGATAAAAGTATCTCTGCCAACAACTACTATGCTCAATACTCACCAACCCACGATTCTTTCTGGCTTTACTTCCCAGTACTTGTTTCCATCGTATTTATAGCCCATATATTTACTTTCAAATTTGTTTGTTTATCTTTACCACTTTTATATAAGCATTTGGTAAATAAGTATTGGATAAATTAATATTATATTTGGCATTATTTTGTTTTAGTATATTTTCTATTCATAGCAAACTAGAAGTTTGGATTTCCTGCCTTCTCTATTAGTGTTCCCTTTTATTTGTTGTTGCTAAAGGATGACACAAAGTTGAGAGATATATGTAAATCGAGGAGTCAAATTTAGAGGGAATTCTGTCTATATTGTGAGGGGAGGAGGACTTAAAAACATTATACAGTCACCAATTGGTATTTATTGGTCTCTCTCCACCCACAGAAGTAAAATATGAATTCAAAGCTTTTCACATGCTGGCCAGACACTCTACTACTGAGCTATACACAAAAGCCATTTTTTTTCTTTTCTTAATTTTTGAGCAAGTTCTCGTGTGCTTTTTTCCTGGAGATCAGCTCAGACAATGATTCTCTTACCTATGTCTTACCTATAGCTAAGATTGCTGACCTTGCCTCTAAATTAGATACTGAGAAAGACATCCCCCCTTCTCCCTCTTCTTGTACTGAAGAGACTTCTCTGGAAGCATCCGGAGTCATGCATGCTGAATCCAGAGAGGATTTGAATTTTGTCAGAGATTAAAGTCTTAAAATAGAAAGCTGAATTTCTTCTGTGGATTATAAAATACTAGCAGGAATGAACAGGCACTTACATTTTTATGTTAGCCTTGTTAACCCTGAAATTACATTCTAGGAGGTCATCTCCCTGGTTTCTAAGCAAAACAGAAATCTAATTAACCTTCTCAAGTGCAGATAACTAGCTTCTGTTAAATACCTACAAGAGTGTCAAGTATACAGTGGGCACTAGGTAGACACATAATACTTCTTTAAAGAGTTTATGTACCTCAGTGGAAAATATAATAAACTTTAAGAAAGAATTTTATAAAAATGTCTACATTTTGGATTTTACTGAGCTAACCTAATTCCTTGCTATTTTCCTTCTGTGATTTTCATCTTTTCCTGGCTGAGCATTTCTAGCAATTATCTATGTTTCTAGACAGTGTTGAAACACTTTTCATATAGCTATGGAGGCATTTTTATAGAATTTTATCCCTAAATAACCTGTAATTGTTCTTGACCCTGGTAAGGAGAATTGAGTGATTTGTTCAAGGTCACAGAGCTAGGTAGAAATAAAAATTGGGACACGCTCTGGTGGCTTATACCTGTATGTAATCTTAACTAGGATGCTGAGATCTAAGAATCACCGTCTAAAGTGAGTCTTGGCTGAAAAGTCCATAAGATTCTTAATTTCAATTAACTACCCATTAGCTGGAAGTGGGGCTTTGAGTTAAGGGGAGGGCACTAGCCTTGAACAAAAATGTTTAGGGACTGTACACAAGAACTGAGTTCAAACTCCTGGACTGGCACAGAAAATACCCGAAAGAAAAGAAAGGGAAGGAATAAGGAAGGAAGTGAAGGAGGGGAGTTGGATGAATCACACCTAAGGACCATAAAGGTGTGTGTGTGTGGTACTGCTTCATTCTCATATGCAAGGATGACGCTCAACCTTGAGTTGCTTACCAATGATGAATTTGCCTTGATACACCCCAAAGTCCTACCTATATTCATGAAGGGCAGGATATGATTTTCAACTATAGTCTATTAGTTATGTAAGGTACTGAACTTACATAAGATCGGAAAGGACTAAGGGTTTTGACTCACTGTAATAATGTGCTTAATCCTGGCAGTAAGACAACAATCAGCAAAATACCAGGTAATTCACCCCAGGAGTTAGAAAGATCTGTATTTAAAATTGTAACAGGTACTATGTTTTTTCTTAGCTTTGATCATTTTTTGTTGACACTGAATTTTTAAATGATTTAATTTTAGGACACAAAAAATTCTAGATTAAAGGCAAGAATTTTCTTATAAAGAATTTAATAACTATTGTAATTTTAGTAAATATTTTATGACTGATAAAATAAAAATTGCATTGAACATCATTAAAATGAGCATTGCACTGCTTTATTTTCTACCTTTACCTCAGGAAAGATTTAAAAAATCGTTAAGTGCTATAGAAAATAGAATAAAAAAGGCAGAAAATTTTAACCAATGTTTGAGATACCTCAAGAAGTTATTGAAGAAAGCAAAGGCAAGACATAAATTTTCTCTTTGTGATCCTTCTTTTACCACCCGTCCTTTGTTAACATGGGTCATTGCCATCACACCATCAATTATAAGGGCTACCCACAGATAATCTAATTTAATTCAAAACTCCTGTGTTTGTCCCTGGGTTTTTCTGCAGTTGGATGCATTCTTGTGTAATATGAGCAAGCCAAACATGTTTCAATTAAGGCAGTGAATCTGCAGGAAATATTTTCTATTCTTGAAAAATATAATAAAAATATAATTTTGCATTTCAACAAATTCTATTAGTGAATTCCCAAA